>NW_027099639.1:0-25828 GCF_031753505.1 Anomalospiza imberbis | reverse complement strand
GGTCTCCATTGACCCAACATTGACCATGAAGGGTCTCCATTGACCTTCCATGACCCAACATTGACCATGAAGGGTCTCCATTGACCCAACATTGACCATGAAGGGTCTCCATTGACCCAACATTGACCATGAAGGGTCTCCATTGACCCAACATTGACCATGAAGGGTCTCCATTGACCCAACATTGACCATGAAGGGTCTCCATTGACCTTCCATGACCCAACATTGACCATGAAGGGTCTCCATTGACCATCCTTGACCCAACATTGACCATGAAGGGTCTCCATTGACCCAACCTTGACCATGAAGGGTCTCCATTGACCCAACCATTGACCCTGAAGGGTTTCCATTGACCCAACATTGACCATGAAGGGTCTCCATTGACCCAACATTGACCATGAAGGGTCTCCATTGACCCAACATTGACCATGAAGGGTCTCCATTGACCCAACATTGACCATGAAGGGTCTCCATTGACCCAACATTGACCATGAAGGGTCTCCATTGACCCAACATTGACCATGAAGGGTCTCCATTGACCCAACATTGACCATGAAGGGTCTCCATTGACCCAACATTGACCATGAAGGGTCTCCATTGACCCAACATTGACCATGAAGGGTCTCCATTGACCATCCTTGACCCAACATTGACCATGAAGGGTCTCCATTGACCCAACATTGACCATGAAGGGTCTCCATTGACCCAACATTGACCATGAAGGGTCTCCATTGACCCAACATTGACCATGAAGGGTCTCCATTGACCTTCCATGACCCAACATTGACCATGAAGGGTCTCCATTGACCCAACCATTGACCTTGAAGAGTCTCCATTGACCTTCCCTCCCGCTGACTGTGCCGGACCGGTGCCGGCAGGTAACGACCTGTTCCTGGTGGCCGTGCACGAGCTGGGCCATGCCCTGGGCCTGGAACATTCCAGCGACCCCTCGGCCATCATGGCGCCCTTCTACCAATGGATGGACACCGAGGACTTCCAGCTGCCCGACGACGACCGGCGCGGCATCCAGCAGCTCTACGGTCAGCCCCGGCACGGGGGGATTTGGGGCAATCTGGGGAGAAATCGGGACAAATCGGGGCGAAAGCGGCAAATCCGGGGAGAAATCGGCAAATCCGGGGAGAAATCGGAAAAACTGGGGAGGAATCGGAAAATCTGGGGAGAAATCGGCAAAATTGGGGAGGAATCAGAAAATCTGGGGAGAAATCGGAAAAACTGGGGAGAAATCGGCAAAATTGGGGAGAAATCGGAAAAAACTGGGGAGAAATCGGCAAAACTGGGGGAGGAATCGGCAAAATTGGGGTGAAATCGGCAAATTCGGGGAGAAATCGGCAAATCCGGGGAGAAATCGGCAAAACTGGGGAGAAATCGGCAAATTCGGGGAGAAATCGGCAAATCCAGGGAGAAATCGGCAAAATTGGGGAGGAATCAGAAAATCTGGGGAGGAATCGGCCAAATCGGGGTGAAATCGGCAAATCCGGGGAGAAATCAGAAAATCTGGGGGGAAATCGGGAAATCCGGGGAGAAATCGGCAAATCCAGGGGAGAAATCGGCAAATCTGGGGAGAAATTGGCAAAATTGGGGAGGAATCTGAAAATCTGGGGAGAAATCGGCAAAATTGGGGAGAAATCGGAAAATCTGGGGAGAAATCGGAAAAACTGGGGAGAAATCGGCAAAACTGGGGAGGAATCGGCAAATCCGGGGAGAAATCGGCAAAACTGGAGAGGAATCGGAAAATCTGGGGAGAAATCGGGAAAATCTGGGGAGAAATCGGCAAAATTGGGGAGGAATCGGCAAAATTGGGGAGGAATCGGCAAAATTGGGAGAAATCGGAAAAACTGGGGAGAAATTGGCAAAATTGGGGAGGAATCGGCAAACTGGGGAGGAATCGGAAAATCTGGGGATAAATCGGCCAAATTGCGGCAAAATCGGCAAATCCGGGGAGAAATCGGCAAACTGGGGAGAAATCTGAAAATCTGGGGAGAAATCGGCCAAATCGGGGCGAAATCGGCAAAACTGGGGAGGAATCGGAAAATCTGGGGAGAAATCGGCTAAATTGCGGCAAAATCGGCAAAATCGGGGAAGAATCAGCAAGTCCGGGGAGAAATCGGCAAAATTGGGGTGAAATCAGCCAAATTGCGGCAAAATCGGGGAAAAATCAGCAAAACTGGGGAGAAATCGGAAAAACTGGGGAGAAATCGGCAAAATTGGGGAGGAATTGGAAATTTGGGGAGGAATCAGAAAATCTGGGGAGAAATCGGCCAAATCGGGGCGAAATCGGCAAAACTGGGGAGGAATCGGCAAAACTGGGGAGAAATCGGAAAAACTGGGGAGAAATCGGCAAAATTGGGGAGGAATCGGCAAAACTGGGGAGAAATCGGCAAAATTGGGGCGAAATCGGCAAAACTGGGGAGAAATTGGCAAAATTTGGGAGAAATTGGCAAAACTGGCAAAATTCCCCCAATTTCCCCCAAGAATTTCCCCACAAAATTCCCCCAAAATCCCAAATTTTTCCCCAAATCCCCAAATTTCCCCCCAAAATTTCCCCAAAATCCCAATTTTTCACCAAAATCCCTCAAATTTTCCTTCACATTCCCCCAAAATTCCCAAATTTTCCCCAAATTTCCCCCAAAATTCCCCCACAATCCCAAATATTTTCCCCAAAATCCCAAATATTTTCTCCCAAAATTCCCCCAAAACGCCTATTTCCCCCCAAATTTCCCCCAAATTTCCCCCAAAATTCCCAAATTCCCCCCAAATTCCCAAGTTTTTTCCAAAACTTCACCCAAAATTTCCCAAAATTCCCCAAATTCCCCCAAAATTCCCAATTTCCCCTCCAAAATCCCACATTTCCCCCAGAATTCCCCCCAAAATTCCAAATATTTCCCCAAATTCCCCCCAAAATCCCTCCAAAATTCCCAAATTCCTGAATCTTTCCCCAAATTCCCCCCAAAATTCCCAAATCCCCGAATCTTTCCCCAAATCCCCCCAAAATTCCCCCAAAATTCCCCCCAAAATTCCCAAATTCCTGAATCTTTCCCCAAATCCCCCCAAAATTCCCCCAAAATTCCCCCCAAAATCCCACATTTCCCCCAAAATTCCCAAATTCCCCCCAAAATCCCACATTACCCCCAAAATTCCCCCAAAATTCCCAAATCTTTCCCAAAATTCCCCCCAAAATTCCCAAATCCCCAAATCTTTCCCCATTTCACCCCAAAAATTCCCCCAAAGTTCCCAAATTCCCAAACCTTTCCCCAAATTCCCCCCAAAATTCCCCCCAAAATTCCCAAATTCCCAAATCTTTCCCAAAATTCCCCCCAAAATTCCCCCCAAAATTCCCAAATCCCCGAATCTTTCCCCAAATTCCCCCAAAATTCCCCCAAATTCCCCCAAAATTCCCCCAAAATTCCCAAATTCCTAAATCTTTCCCCAAATTCCCCCAAAAATTCCCCCCAAAATTCCCCCCAAAATCCCACATTTCCCCCAGAATTCCCCCCAAAATTCCCAAATCTTTCCAAAATCCCCCCCAAAATTCCCAAATCTTTCCCAAAATCCCCCCCAAAATTCCCAAATCTTTCCCAAAATTCCCCCCAAAATTCCCAAATCCCCGAATCTTTCCCCAAATCCCCCCAAAACTCCCCCCAAAATCCCAAATTCCCCCCCAAATTCCCGAATTCTCCCCCGAATCGCCGCCCATTTGCATTTTTTTGGGAATTTCTCCGCAGGCTCCGCCTCCGGCCCCTCCCCCCGCCCCTCCCCCACCCCGCGGGCACCGCCCCTCCCCCCCCCGGGCCCCCCCTACGGCCCCCGGATCTGCGACGGCGACTTCGACACCGTGGCCATGCTCCGGGGGGAGATGTTCGTCTTCAAGGTGCGAATTCCGGCGGTTCCGGGAATTTTTGGGAATTTTTGGGGAATTTTGGGATTTTTTTGGGATTTTTTTTGGGGAATTTTTGGTGATTTTTTGGGGGTTTTTTTGTGACCTTCCAGGACCTTGCTAGGGCTCGCTTTAGGAAAAGAACTGAAAATTTGTTGGGAATTTTTTAGGGATTTTTTGGGAATCTTTGGGAATTTTTGGGGATTTTTGGGAATCTTTGGGAATTTTCTGGAATAATTAGGGAATTTTTTGGGATTTTTTGGGGTTTTTTTTGGGGTTTTTTTTTTGCATTTTTGGGGTTTTTTTGGGTGACCTTCCAGGACCTTGCTGGGGTGGTTTGGTGGAGGGGATTTTTGGAGTTTTCCCAAAAGTTTTTGGGATTTTTTGGGAATTTTTGGGAATTTTGGGGGTTTATTTTGGGATTTTTTTGGTTTTTTGGGGAATTTTTGGTGATTTTTTTGGGGTTTTTTTGTGACCTTCCAGGACCTTGCTAGGACTCGCATTAGGAAAAGAACTGAAAATTTGTTGGGAATTTTTAGGGGATTTTTGGGGAATCTTAGGGAATTTTCTGGAATAATTTGGGAATTTTTTGGGAATTTTCGTGTTTTTTTTGGGATTTTTTGGGGTTTTTTTGGGTTTTTTTTGCATTTTTGGGGTTTTTTTTGGGTGACCTTCCAGGACCTTGCTTGGCGTCGCTTTAGGAAAAGAACTGAAAATTTGTTGGGAATTTTTGGGGAATTTTTTGGGAATTTTTGGGGAATTTTTGGGAATTTTCGTGGGTTTTTTGGGATTTTTTTTGGGTCTTTTTGGGTTTTTTTTGCATTTTTGGGGTTTTTTTTGGGTGACCTTCCAGGACCTTGCTAGGACTCGCATTAGGAAAAGAACTGAAAATTTATTGGGAATTTTTTGGGATTTTTTGGGAATCTTTGGGAATTTTTGGGAATCTTTGGGAATTTTCTGGAATAATTTGGGAATTTTTTGGGAATTTTTGGTGGTTTTTTGGGGTTTTTTGGGGTTTTTTTTTGCATTTTTGGGGTTTTTTTTGGGTGACCTTCCAGGACCTTGCTGGGGTTGTTTGGTGGATGGTATTTTTGGGAGTTTTCCCAAAAGATTTTGGGATTTTTTTGGGAATTTTGGGGAATTTTGGGGAATTTTGGGGTTTTTTTGGGGGATTTTTTTGGGTTTTTTGGGGTTTTTTTTGGGATTTTTTAGGGTTTTTTGGGGTTTTTTTTTGCATTTTTGGGGTTTTTTTTGGGTGACCTTCCAGGACCTTGCTTGGCGTCGCTTTAGGAAAAGAACTGAAAATTTATTGGGAATTTTTAGGGATTTTTTTGGGAATCTTTGGGGATTTTTGGGGATTTTTGGGAATTTTTGGGAATTTTCTGGAATAATTTGGGAATTTTTTGGGAATTTTTGGTGTTTTTTTGGGTTTTTTGGGGGGTTTTTTTTGCATTTTTGGTTTTTTTTTTTGGGTGACCTTCCAGGACCTTGCTGGGGTTGTTTGGTGGAGGGGATTTTTGGGAGTTTTCCCAAAAGATTTTGGGATTTTTTGGGGAATTTTTGGGAATTTTCTGGAATAATTTAGGTGTTTTTCCCGTTTTTCCCGTTTTTTCCCGTTTTTTTCCCCCATTTTAACTCCCGTCTCCCCCAGGAGCGCTGGTTCTGGCGGCTCCGCGGCGCCCGATTTTTTCCCCATTTTTTCCCCATTTTTCCCCCTATTTTTTTTCCCCGTTTTTCCCCATTTTTTCCCCATTTTCCCCATTTTTTCCCATTTTTCCCCATTTTTCCCATTTTTCCATTTTTCCCATTTCCCCCTATTTTCCCCTGTTTTTCCCCCATTTTTCCCCATTTTTCCCCCATTTTTCCCCATTTTTTTCCCCGTTTTTCCCCGTTTTTTTTCCCCATTTTTCCCCGTTTTTTCCCCATTTTCCCCGTTTTTTCCCCCGTTTTAACTCCCGTCTCCCCCAGGAGCGCTGGTTCTGGCGGCTCCGCGGTGCCCCGTTTTTTCCCCATTTTTTCCCACTTTTTCCCCATTTTTTCCCCATTTTTTCCCCATTTTTTCCCCATTTTTTCCCCATTTTTTTCCCATTTTTTCCCCATTTTCCCTATTTATTTCCCCTTTTTTTCCCCATTTTCCCCGTTTTTTTCCCGTTTTTTCCCGTTTTTTTCCCCCGTTTTAACTCCCGTCTCCCCCAGGAGCGCTGGTTCTGGTGGCTCCGCGGTGCCCGTTTTTTCCCCATTTTTTTCCCGTTTTTTCCCATTTTTTCCCCATTTTCCCCATTTTTTCCCCATTTTCTCCCGTTTTTTTTCCCCATTTTCCCCATTTTTTCCCGTTTTTTTCCCGTTTTTCCCCCGTTTTAAACTCCCGTCTCCCCCAGGAGCACTGGTTCTGGCGGCTCCGCGGTGCCCGTTTTTTTCCCCATTTTTTCCCACTTTTTCCCCATTTTTTCCCATTTTCCCTATTTATTTCCCGTTTTTTTCCCCATTTTCCTCCCGTTTTTTTCCCGTTTTTCCCCATTTTTTCCCCCATTTTTCCCTGGTTTTTTCCCCATTTTCCCCCATTTTTCCCCATTTTTTCCCCATTTTTCCCATTTTTCCCATTATTCCCATTATTCCCCATTTTTCCCATTTTTCCATTTTTCCCATTTCCCCCTATTTTCCCCTGTTTTTCCCCCATTTTTCCCCATTTTTCCCCATTTTTTTTCCCCATTTTTCCCGTTTTTTTTCCCCATTTTTCCCCGTTTTTTCCCCATTTTCCCCATTTTTTCCCCATTTTCCCCGTTTTTCCCGTTTTCTTCCCGTTTTTTCCCCCGTTTTAACTCCCGTCTCCCCCGGAGCGCTGGTTCTGGCGGCTCCGCGGTGCCCATTTTTCCCCCATTTTTTCCCATTTTTTCCCCATTTTTTCCCATTTTCTCCCATTTTTTCCCCATTTTCCCCGTTTTTCCCGTTTCTTCCCGTTTTTTCCCCCATTTTAACTCCCGTCTCCCCCAGGAGCGCTGGTTCTGGCGGCTCCGCGGTGCCCATTTTTCCCCCATTTTTTCCCATTTTTTCCCCATTTTTTCCCATTTTCTCCCATTTTTTCCCCATTTTCCCCGTTTTTTCCCGTTTCTTTCCCGTTTTTTCCCCCATTTTAACTCCCGTCTCCCCCAGGAGCGCTGGTTCTGGCGGCTCCGCGGTGCCCATTTTTCCCCCATTTTTTCCCATTTTTTCCCCATTTTTTCCCATTTTCTCCCATTTTTTCCCCATTTTCCCCGTTTTTCCCGTTTTTTTCCCGTTTTCCCCCCGTTTTAACTCCCGTCTCCCCCAGGAGCGCTGGTTCTGGCGGCTCCGCGGTGCCCATTTTTTTCCCCATTTTTTCCCATTTTTTCCCCGTTTTTTCCCCATTTTCCCCATTTTTCCCCATTTATTTCCCATTTTCTCCCGTTTTTCCCCGTTTTTCCCGTTTTTTTCCCGTTTTTCCCGTTTTTTCCCCCGTTTTAACTCCCGTTTCCCCAGGAGCGCTGGTTCTGGCGGCTCCGCGGGCGCCCGTTTTTTCCCCATTTTTTCCCATTTTTTCCCCTGTTTTTCCCCCATTTTTTTCCCCATTTTTCCCCCCATTTTCTCCTGTTTTTTCCCCATTTTTCCCCGTTTTTTTCCCGTTTTCCCCCGTTTTTTCCCCCGTTTTAACTCCCGTCTCCCCCAGGAGCGCTGGTTCTGGCGGCTCCGCGGTGCCCGTTTTTTCCCCATTTTTTCCCATTTTTTCCCCATTTTCCCCATTTTTTCTCCATTTATTTCCCATTTTCCCCCATTTATTTCCCATTTTTTCCCCGTTTTTTTCCCGTTTTCCCCGTTTTTTCCCCCGTTTTAACTCCCGTCTCCCCCAGGAGCGCTGGTTCTGGCGGCTCCGCGGCGGCCGCCTCATGCCCGGCTACCCGTTGCCCATCGGCCACTTCTGGGCCGGGCTCCCCCCGAGCATCGACGCCGCCTACGAGCGCAGCGACGGAAAATTCGTCTTCTTCAAAGGTTTTTGGGGAAAATTCCGGAATTTTATTGGGCTTTTATTGGGATTTTATTGGATTTTATTGGGATTTATTGGGGTTTTATTGGGTTTTATTGGGGTTTTATTGGGGTTTTATTGGATCTTATTGGGGTTTTATTGGATTTTATTGGGGTTTTATTGGGATTTATTGGAGTTTAATTGGATTTATTTGGTTTAATTGGGATTTATTGGGATTTTTTTGAGTTTAATTGGGATTTAATTGGGTTTTTTTGGGTTTTATTGGGATTTGATTGGATTTATTGGGTTTGATTGGGATTTAATTGGGTTTTATTGGGATTTATTGGAGTTTAATTGGATTTATTGGGTTTGATTGGGATTTAATTGGGTTTTATTGGGATTTAATCGGGATTTAATTGGATTTATTGGGTTTGATTGGGATTTAATTGGGTTTAATTGGGATTTATTGGTTTTTATTGGGATTTAATTGGATTTATTGGGGTTTAATTGGGATACGAGCGCAGCGACGGAAAATTCGTCTTCTTCAAAGGTTTTTGGGGAAAATTCCGGAATTTTATTGGGATTTTATTGGGATTTAATTGGATTTTATTGGGATTTATTGGGGTTTTATTGGGATTTATTGGGGTTTTATTGGGGTTTAATTGGATTTTATTGGGTTTTATTGGGATTTAATTGGGTTTTATTGGGATTTAATTGGATTTATTGGGTTTTATTGGGATTTAATTGGATTTATTGGGTTTTATTGGGATTTATTGGGGTTTTATTGGGGTTTTATTGGGGTTTTATTGGGGTTTAACTGGGTTTTATTGGGTTTTATTGGGATTTATTGGGGTTTTATTGGGATTTATGGGGGTTTTATTGGGGTTTTATTGGGATTTATTGGGATTTTATTGGATTTTATTGGGATTTATTGGGGTTTTATTGGGGTTTTATTGGGGTTTAACTGGGTTTTCTTGGGTTTTATTGGGATTTAATTGGGATTTTTTGGGATTTAATTGGATTTATTGGGATTTAATTGGATTTATTGGGGTTTTTTTTGGTATTTTTTGCCCGATTTTGGCCGTTTTCGCCCCGTTCCAGGCTCCCGGCACTGGGTGTTCGACGAGGGCGTCCTGGCCCCCGGCTACCCCCGGCCGCTGGCCGAGCTCGGCCGCGGCGTCCCGAGCGACCGCCTGGACGCCGCGCTGCTCTGGCTGCCCAGCGGCCACACCTACCTCTTCCGGGGGGACAAGTGCGTCCCCGGCGCCTTCCGGGACCTTCCGGAACCTTCTCCGCACCTTCCGGGACCTTCTGGGAATTTTGGGGATTTTTTTCTGGCATTTTCGGGGCTTTTTATGCATCTTCCAGGACCTCTCTGCGTTCTTTTTCCTCACTTTCTGCACCTTCCAGGACCTTTCTGCGCCTTCCGGGACCTTCCGGAACCTTCTCCGCACCTTCCGGGACCTTCTGGGAATTTTGGGGATTTTTTTCTGGCATTTTCGGGACTTTTTTCTGCATCTTCCAGGACCTTTCTGCGTTCTTTTTTCCGCTCTTTCTTCACCTTCCAGGAACTTTCTGCGCCTTCCGGAACCTTCTCCGTACCTTCCGGGACCTTCCGGAACCTTCTCCGCACCTTCCGGGACCTTCTGGGAATTTTGGGGATTTTTTTCTGGCATTTTCGGGGCTTTTTTATGCATCTTCCAGGACCTCTCTGCGTTCTTTTTCCGCTCTTTCTGCACCTTCCAGGACCTTTCTGCACCTTCCGGGACCTTCCGGACCCTTCCGGGACCTTCTGGGAATTTTTGGGGATTTTTTTGTGGGAATTTTGGGGATTTTTTTCTGGCATTTTTGGGGCTTTTTTATGCATCTTCCAGGACCTCTCTGTGGTCTTTTTCCGCTCTTTCTGCGCCTTCCAGGACCTTTCTGCACCTTCCGGGACCTTTCTGCGCCTTCCGGGACCTTCCGGAACCTTCTCCGCACCTTCCGGGACCTTCTGGGAATTTTGGGGATTTTTTTCTGGCATTTTCGGGGCTTTTTTATGCATCTTCCAGGACCTTTCTGTGTTCTTTTTTGGCTCTTTCTGCGCCTTCCGGAACCTTCTCCGCACCTTCCGGGACCTTCTGGGAATTTTTGGGGATTTTTTTCTGGGATTTTCGGGGCTTTTTTATGCATCTTCCAGGACCTTTCTGTGTTCTTTTTTGGCTCTTTCTGCACCTTCCGGAACCTTCTCCGCACCTTCCAGGACCTTTCTGCGCCTTCCGGGACCTTCCGGAACCTTCTCCGGGCCTTCCGGGACCTTCTGGGAATTTTGGGGATTTTTTTCTGGGATTTTCGGGGCTTTTTTATGCATCTTCCAGGACCTCTCTGCGTTCTTTTTCCGCTCTTTCTTCACCTTCCAGGACCTTTCTGCGCCTTCTGGGACCTTCCGGAACCTTCCGGGACCTTCCGGAACCTTCTCCGCACCTTCCGGGACCTTCTGGGAATTTTTGGGGATTTTTTTCTGGCATTTTCGGGGCTTTTTTCTGCATCTTCCAGGACCTCTCTGCGTTCTTTTTCCGCTCTTTCTGCACCTTCCAGGACCTTTCTGCGCCTTCCAGGACCTTCCGTAACCTTCCGGGACCTTCCGGGACCTTCCAGAACCTTCCGGGACCTTCTGGGAATTTTGGGGATTTTTTTCTGGCATTTTCGGGGCTTTTTTATGCATCTTCCAGGACCTTTCTGCGTTCTTTTTTCCGCTCTTTCTTCACCTTCCAGGACCTTTCAGCGCCTTCCAGGACCTTTCTGCGCCTTCCGGGACCTTCCGGAACCTTCTCCGGGCCTTCCGGGACCTTCCGGAACCTTCTCCACACCTTCCGGGACCTTCTGGGAATTTTGGGGATTTTTTTTCTGGCATTTTCGGGGCTTTTTTATGCATCTTCCAGGACCTGTCTGCGTTCTTTTTCCGCTCTTTCTGCACCTTCCAGGACCTTTCTGCGCCTTCCGGGACCTTTCTGCACTTTCCGGGACCTTTCTGCACCTTCCAGGACCTTTCTGCGCCTTCCGGGACCTTCCGGAACCTTCTCCGCACCTTCCAGGACCTTCTGGGAATTTTGGGGATTTTTTTCTGGCATTTTCGGGGCTTTTTTATGCATCTTCCAGGACCTCTCTGTGTTCTTTTTTCCGCTCTTTCTGCGCCTTCCAGGACCTTTCTGCGCCTTCCGGGACCTTCCGGAACCTTCTCCGCACCTTCCGGGACCTTCTGGGAATTTTTGGGGATTTTTTTTCTGGCATTTTCGGGGCTTTTTTATGCATCTTCCAGGACCTCTCTGTGTTCTTTTTCCGCTCTTTCTGCACCTTCCAGGACCTTTCTTTTGGGACCTTTCTGGACCTTCCTTCAACCTTTCAGGACCCCCAAAATCTCCCAAATTCTCCCCAGATTTCACCAAAATCCCCCTCAAATTCCCAAATCTCCCCCCCCTCCCCCAAATTCTCCAAAAATCTCCCCCAAAATCCCTTAAAAATCCCCTAAAAATCCCCTCCAAATTCACCAAAGTTCCTGAAATTCCCCCCAAATTCCCCTCAAATTCCCAAATTTCACCAAAAATCCCCAGTTTCCCCAAATCCCCCCCAAAATCCCCCAAATTTTACCAAAATCCCCCAAATTTCCCACTACATTTCACTCAAAACCCCAAAATCCTCCCAGAAACCTCAAAATCCCCTTCACATCCCCCAAATTTCCCCAAATTTTACCAAAATCCCCTTCAAATTCCCAAATTCTTCTCAAAATCGGCCAAAATCCGCCCAAACCCTCCCTAAATCCCCCCAATTTTCCCAAAATTCCCCCCAAAATCTCCCTCAAATTCCCCAATTCCCCCCAAATTTTTCCCAAATTTTCTTCCAAAATCCCCCCCAAAAAACGCAGTTTTTCCAAATTCCCCCAAAATCCCCCAAATTCCCCCAAAATCCCACCCATTTTGCAAAAATTCCCTAAATTTCCCCCAACTTCCCCCCAATTTCCCCAAATGTTTGCCCAAATTGCCCCAAAATCCCCCAAAATTCATCAAAAATGCCCCAAAATCCTCTCAATTCCCCCCATATTCCCCCTAAACCCCCAAAGTATCCCCAAATTTTACCAAAATCCCCCAAATCCCCTCAGATTTCCCCCAAATTCCTCCCAAATCCGCCAAAATCCCCTCCAAAATTCCCCCAATTTCCCCCAAAATCCCCCCAAAATCTCCAAAAACCTTCCCAAAACCCCTCAAATTCCCCCAAAATCCCCCCAATTTCCCCCCAGATTTCCCCAAAATCCCCCAAATTCCTCCCAAAACCCCCCAAATGTTACAAAAAGGCCCAAATTCCCCCCAGATTTCCCCAAATACCCCCCAAATTCCACCCAAAACGCCCCAAATTCCCCCCAGATTTCCCAAAAATCCCCCAAATTTTACCAAAACGCCCCTAATTCCCTCCCGATTTTCCAAATACCCGCCAAATTCCACCCAAAACCCCCCAAATTCCCCCCAGATTTCCCCAAAATCCCCCAAAATCCCCCAGAATTGTCCCAAAAGCCCCCAAACTCTTCCCCCAAAAACCCCGGAATTTTCCCGAAATCCCCCAAAATCCTCCCCAAAACCCTCGGAATTTTACTGAAATCCCCCAAATTCCCCCCAAAAACACCGGAATTTTCCCCAAATCCCCCAAATTCCCCCCAAAACCCCCGGAATTTTCCCGAAATCCCCCAAAATCCCCCCCAAAAACCCCGAATTTTCCCCAAATCCCCCAAAATCTTCCTCAAAACCCCGGAATTTTCCTGAAATCCCCCAAAATCCTCCCCAAAAACCTTGGAATTTTCCTGAAATCCCCCAAAATCCTCCCCAAAACCCCCCAATTTTCCCCAAATCCCCCAGAATCCTCCCCAAAACCCCCGGAATTTTCCCGAAATCCCCCAAAATCCTCCCCAAAAACCTCGGAATTTTCCCAAAATCCTCCCCAAAACCCCGGAATTTTCCCCAAATCCCCCAAAATACTCCCCAAAAACCTCGGAATTTTCCCAAAATCCTCCCCAAAACCCCTGAATTTTCCTGAAATCCCCCAAATTCCCCCCAAAAACCCCGAATTTTCCCCAAACCCCCCAAATTCCCCCCCAAAAACCCTGGAATTTTCCCGAAATCCCCCAAATTCCCCCCAAAACCCCCGCAATTTTCCCGAAATCCCTCAAAATCCCCCCCCAAAACCCCGGAATTTTCCCAAAATCCCCCAAATTCCCCCCAAAAACCCCGGAATTTTCCCCAAACCCCCCAGATTCCCCCCAAAAACACCGGAATTTTCCCGAAATCCCCCAAAATCCCCCCCAAAACCCCCAGAATTTTCCTGAAATCCCCCAAAATCCTCCCCAAAAACCCCGGAATTTTCCCCAAATCCCCCAAAATCCTCCCCAAAACCCCCGGAATTTTCCCGAAATCCCCCATATCCCCCCCCAAAAACCCCGGAATTTTCCCAAAATCCCCCAAAATCCCCCCCAAAAACCCCGAATTTTCCCGAAACCCCCTCAATTCCCCCCAAAAACCCCGGAATTTTCCCCAAATCCCCCCAAATTCCCCCCAAAAACCCCGGAATTTTCCCCAAATCCCCCCAAATTCCCCCCAAAAACCCCGGAATTTTCCCCAAATCCCCCCAGGTATTACCGCTTCAACGAGGCCCTGGGGGCCGTGGACCCCGAGTACCCCAAGAGCATCGAGGTCTGGGGGGTCCCCCCGGGCCCCCGCGGAGCCTTCATGGGCCCCGACGAGGGTGAGACCCCCAAAAATCCCGCAAGCCCACCCCGGAACCTCCCCGGAATTCCCGAAAATCCCCCGAAAACCCGCGAGCGCGCCCCGAAAAATCCCCCCAGAAACCCCCGGGTTCCCCCCCGAAATTCCTGAAAGTTCCCCAAGAATTCACCCGAAAATTCCCCAAAAACCTGGACGTTCACCCCAAAATTCCCGAAAATTCCCCAAAAATCCATGAATTCACACAAAAATTCCCCAAAAACCCGCACGTTCACCCCAAAATTCACGAAAATTCCCCAAAAATCCATGAATTCACCCCAAAATTCCCCAAAATCCCCGCGAGTTCACCCCAAATTTCCCCGAAATTCCCCAAAAATCCATGAATTCACCCAAAAATTCCCCAAAATCCCTGAGTTCACCCTAAAATTCCCCGAAATTCCCCAAAATCTGCGAATTCACCCCAAAATTCCCCAAAATCCCTGTGAGTTCACCCCAAAATTCCCCGAAAATTCCCCAAAATCCGCTATTTCACCCCAAAATTCCAGAAAATTCCCCAAAAATCCATGAATTCACCCAAAAATTCCCCAGAAACCCACGAGTTAACCCCAAACTTCCCGAAAATTCCCCAAAAATCCATGAATTCACCCAAAAATTCCCCAAAATCCCTGCGAGTTCACCCCAAAATTCCCCGAAATTCCCCAAAAATCCATGAATTCACCCAAAAATTCCCCAAAAACCCACGAGTTCACCCCAAATTTCCCGAAAATTCCCCAAAAATCCATGAATTCACCCAAAAATTCCCCAAAATCCCTGAGTTCACCCTAAAATTCCCCGAAATTCCCCAAAATCCTCGAATTCACCCCAAAATTCCCCAAAATCCCTGCGCGTTCACCCCAAAATTCCCGAAAATTCCCCAAAAATCCAAGAATTCACCCAAAAATCCCCCGAAAACCCGCGAGCGCGCCCCGAAAAATCCCCAGAAACCCCCGGGTTCCCCCCCAAGATTCCTGAAAGTTCCCCAAAAATTCCCCAAAATCCCCGCGAGTTCACCCCAAATTTCCTGAAAATTCCCCAAAAATCCATGAATTCACCCAAAAATTCCCCAAAATCCCTGCGAGTTCACCCCGAAATTCCCCAAAAATCCATGAATTCACCCAAAAATTCCCCAAAAACCCGCACATTCCCCCCAAATTTCCCGAAAATTCCCCAAAATCCGCGATTTCACCCCAAAATTCCCGAAAATTCCCCAAAAATCCATGAATTCACCCAAAAATTCCCCAAAATCCCCGCGAGTTCACCCCAAAATTCCCGAAAATTCCCCCAAAACCGGCGAGTTCATCCCGGAATTCCCTGGAATTCCCCGGAATCGGCCCCGTTTGTAACTCCCAGTTCATCCCAGTAACCCCAAACCCCATCCCAGTATGAACCAGTAACCCCCAAACCCCATCCCAGTATGAACCAGTAACCCCCAAACCCCATCCCAGTATGAACCAGTAACTCCCAGTCCCTCCCAGTCCCTCCCAGTCCATCCCAGTTCATCCCAGTCCATCCCAGTTTGATCCCAGTTCATCCCAGTCCATCCCAGTCCCTCCCAGTTCATCCCAGTCCATCCCAGTCCCTCCCAGTCCATCCCAGTTCCATCCCAGTCCATCCCAGTCCATCCCAGTCCATCCCAGTCCATCCCAGTCCCTCCCAATCCCATCCCAGTTTATCCCAGTCCCTCCCAGTCTATCCCAGTCCATCCCAGTCCATCCCAGTCCCTCCCAGTTCACTCCAGTTCATCCCAGTTCATCCCAGTCCATCCCAGTTCATCCCAGTTCATCCCAGTCCCCTCCCAATCCCCTCCCAGTCTGTCCCAGTCCATCCCAGTTTGTTCCAGTACCCTCCCAGTTTGATCCCAGTCCATCCCAGTCCATGCCAGTTTATCCCAATCCCATCCCAGTCCATCCCAGTCCCTCCCAGTCCATCCCAGTTCGTCCCAGTTTGTTCCAATCCCATCCCAATCCCATCCCAGTCCCTCCCAGTCCCTCCCAGTCCCTCCCAGTCCCTCCCAATCCCCTCCCAATCCCCTCCCAATCCCATCCCAGTCCCTCCCAGTCCCTCCCAGTCCCTCCCAGTATGACCAGTTCCCCCCGCAGCCTTCACCTACTTCTACCGCTCCCACCTCTACTGGAAGTTCGACAACGCCGCGCTCCGCCCCCTGCCGGGATACCCCAAATCCGCGCTCCGCGATTGGCTGGGCTGCGCCGCGCCCGCCCCGCCCTCCGCCGGCCCCGCCCCGGGCGGGGACACCGAGGTCATCGTCATCGCCGTGGGGGCGGGGCCGGGCGCGCTGGCGGCGCCGCTGGCGCTGCTGGGATTGGCCGGTGCCGCGGGGGGCGCGGCCCTGCTCTGGCGGCGCCGGGGCGGGGCCCACGCCCACCTGCGCAGGTGCCAGCGGTCGCTGCTGCCCAGGGTGTAGCCACGCCCCCCCAGGCTCGCCTGGACACGCCCGCTTGGCGTGGACACGCCCCCAGACTCACCTGGACATGCCCACTTGGCATGGACACGCCCGCTTGGCGTGGACACGCCCCCAGACTCACCTGGACACGCCCACTTGGCATGGACACGCCCGCTTGGCGTGGACACGCCCCCAGACTCACCTGGACACGCCCCCCAGGCTCGCCTGGACACGCCCGCTTGGCGTGGACACGCCCCCAGACTCACCTGGACACGCCCACTTGGCATGGACACGCCCTCAGACTCACCTGGACACGCCCCCCAGGCTCGCCTGGACACGCCCCCAGACTCACCTGGACACGCCCACTTGGCGTGGACACGCCCCCTGACTCACCTGGACACGCCCCCCAGGCTCGCCTGGACACGCCCACTTGGCACGGACACGCCCCCAGACTCACCTGGACACGCCCCCAGACTCACCTGGACACGCCCACTTGGCATGGACACGTCCCCAGACTCACCTGGACACGCCCACTTTATATGGACACGCCCTCAGACTCACCTGGACACGCCCCCAGACTCACCTGGACACGCCCACTTGGCATGGACACGCCCCCAGACTCACCTGGACACGCCCACTTTATATGGACACGCCCCTAGACTCACCTGGACACGCCCCCCAGGCTCGCCTGGACACGCCCACTTTATAAGTACACGCCCCCAGACTCACCTGGACACGCCCACTTGGCATGGACACGCCCCCAGACTCACCTGGACACGCCCCCAGACTCACCTGGACACACCCACTTTACATGGACACGCCCCCAGACTCACCTGGACACGCCCCCAGACTCACCTGGACACGCCCCCAGACTCGCCTGGACACGCCCACTTTGCAAGGACACGCCCCCAGACTCACCTGGACACGCCCACTTTGCATGGACACGCCCCCAGACTCACCTGTACACGCCCCCAGACTCACCTGGACACGCCCACTTTATATGGACACACCCCCAGACTCACATGGACACGCCCACTTTGCATGGACACGCCCCCCTGACTCGCCTGGACACGCCCACTTGGCATGGACACGCCCCCAGACTCACCTGGACACACCCAATTTGCATGGACACGCCCCCGGACTCTACTCGCCACGCCCCCGACTTACCCGGCCACGCCCACCCACCTGGCCAGGTGAGCCAGACTCGCCTGGCCACGCCCCCAGGCTCACCCGGCCACGCCCCTCCGCGTGGCCACGCCCCTCGCGCTCGCCTAACCACGCCCACCCACCCCGCCCCGCTCCTCGGCCCCGCCCCTTTTTTCCCATTTATGGTGCTGCGGGCCGGGCCCCGCCCCCTCCCGGGCGGGGTCGTGCTGATATGCAAATGAGGGGGGCGGGGCGGGGCTTTTCGTTCTGTTTTTTGGTTTTTTTTTTTTTATTTTCCGGGGAAATTTCGGGGATTTTCGGATCCCGGGGGCGGGGGAGGGGCGGGGACCCCTCCCCCCCTAAAAAAAAAAAAAAAAAATAAAAACCCCGAAAAATTTTCCCGCGGGACGGGAGGGGGAGGGGGGGGGGAGGGGGAGGGGCCGGGCACAGGCCCCGCCCCCGGGCGGGGGGGGAGGGGCGGGGAGGGGGGAGGGGAGGGAAGAGTTAATTAATGGCGGTTAATTAATAAAGGAGAGAATGGAACTGGCTCGGACTGGTTTGTACTGGTTTATACTGGTTTGGACTGGTTTATACTGGTTTGGACTGGTTTGGACTGGTTTGTACTGGTTTATACTGGTTTGGACTGGTTTGGACTGGTTTGTACTGGTTTGGACTGGTTTGTACTGGTTTGGACTGGTTTGGACTGGTTTGGACTGGTTTGGACTGGTTCTTACTGGTTTGGACTGGTTCTTACTGGTTAGGACTGGTTTGGACTGGTTTGGACTGGTTTGGACTGGTTTATACTGGTTTGTGCTGGTTTGGACTGGGAGGGAGTGAAAGGGTTAAAAATGGGGACTGGTTTATACTGGTTTGTACTGGCTTGTACCGGGAGGGGCTCTGGGGTCACTGGTTTGTACTGGTTTGTACTGGGAGGGGATTTGGGGTCACTGGTTTATACTGGGAGGGGTTTTGGGGTTACTGGTTTATACTGGTTTATACTGGGAGGGGATTTGGGGTCACTGGTTTGTACTGGTTTATACTGGGAGGGGATTTGAGGTCAGTGGTTTGTACTGGTTTATACTGGGAGGGGATTTGAGGTCACTGGTTTGTACTGGTTTATACTGGGAGGGGCTCCGGGGTCACTGGTTTGTACTGGTTTGTACTGGGAGAGAGCGAAAGGGTTAAAAATGGGCACTGGTTTATACTGGTTTATACTGGTTTGGTCTGGTTTGAACTGGTTTGAACTGGTTTGTACTGGTTTATACTGGGAGGGAGTGAAAGGGTTAAAAATGGGGACTGGTTTGAACTGGTTTGGACTGGTTTATACTGGGAGGGGATTTGAGGTCACTGGTTTGAACTGGTTTGGACTGGTTTATACTGGTTTGGGCTCTGGGGTCACTGGTTTGTACTGGTTTATACTGGTTTATACTGGGAGGGAGTGAAAGGGTTAAAAATGGGCACTGGTTTGGACTGGTTTGGACTGGTTTGCACTGGTTTGTACTGGTTTGGACTGGTTTGTACTGGTTTGTACTGGTTTGGACTGGTTTGGACTGGTTTGGACTGGTTTGTACTGGTTTGGACTGGTTTGGACTGGTTTGGACTGGTTTGCACTGGTTTGTACTGGTTTGAACTGGTTTGGACTGGGAAGGGATCTGTGTTACTGGTTCATTTCGCCTCTCGCTTGCATAAATTTGCATCGATTTGCATGTTGATACGGTAGGCGGGGTCAGATCTGCCCCTAGACCCCTCCCAGTCCCTCCCAGTGTAAACCAGTAACCCCCAGTACCAATTCCCATTGACACAATCGCTTTTATTATGCATCTCATTTGCATAAATCTGCATATTGATGAGGTAGGCGTGGTCAGTGGCGTGTCCAGTCCCCTCCCAATCCCCTCCCAGTTCCTCCCAGTATAAACCAGTAACCCCCAGTACCAATTCCCATTGACAAAAGCACTTTTATTCCGCATCTCATTTGCATAAATTTGCATGTAAATGAGGTAGGCGTGGCCATAGGCGTGGTCAAACCCCTCCCAATCTCCTCCCAGTCCCTCCCAGTCCCTCCCAGTATAAACCAGTAACCCCCAGTACCAATTCCCATTGACAAAAAATCACACTTATTTTGCATCTCATTTGCATAAATTTGCATTTGGATGAGGTAGGCGTGATCATGGGCGTGGTCCAACCCCTCCCAGTCCCTCCCAATCCCCTCCCAGCCCAAACCAGTAACCCCCAGTACCAATTCCCATTGACACAATCGCTTTTATTATGCATCTCATTTCCATAAATTTGCATATTGACCATGTAGGCGTGGTCATAGGCGTGGCCAAACCCCTCCAAATCCCCTCCCAGTCCCTCCCAGTATAAACCAGTAACCCCCAGTACCAATTCCCATCGACACAATCGCTTTTATTATGCATCTCATTTGCATAAATCTGCATGATGATGAGGTAGGCGTGGTCATAGGCGTGGTCCAACCCCTCCCAGTTCCTCCCAGTCCCTCCCAGTCCAAACCAGTAACCCCCAGTACCAATTCCCATTGACACAATCACCTTTATTATGCATCTCATTTGCATAAATCTGCATATCGATGAAGTAGGCGTGGTCATAGGCGTGGTCAAACCCCTCCCAATCTCCTCCCAGTCCCTCCCAGTATAAACCAGTAACCCCCAGTACCAATTCCCATTGACACAATCACTTTTATTATGCATCTCATTTGCATAAATCTGCATGTCGATGAGGTAGGCGTGGTCACAGGCGTGGTCCAACCCCTCCCAGTCCCTCCCAGTCCAAACCAGTAACCCCCACTACCAATTCCCATTGACACAACCACTTTTATTTCATGTCTCATTTGCATAAATTTGAATATTGATGAGGCAGGCGTGGCCATAGGCGTGGTCAAACCCCTCCCAATCTCCTCCCAGTCCCTCCCAGTCCAAACCAGTAACCCCCAGTACCAATTGCCATTGACTCAATCGCCTTTATTTTGTGTCTCATTTGCATAAATTTGCATATTTATGAGGTCAAAAGGGTCATAGGTGTGGCCAAACCCCTCCCAATCCCTCCCAGTCCCTCCCAGTCCAAACCAGTAACCCCCAGTACCAATTCCCATTGACACAACCGCTTTTATTCCTCATCTCATTTGCATAAATCTGCATATTGATGAAGTAGGCGTGGCCATAGACGTGGCCAAACCCCTCCCAATCCCCTCCCAGTCCCTCCCAGTCCCTCCCAGTATAAACCAGTAACCCCCAATCCCAATTGCCATTGACTCAATTGCCTTTATTTTGTGTCTCATTTGCATAAATTTGCATATTGATGAGGTCAAAAGGGTCATAGGCGTGGCCAAACCCCTCCCAATCCCTCCCAGTCCCCTCCCAGTCCAAACCAGTAACCCCCAGTACCAATTCCCATTGACACACTTTTATTATGCATCTCATTTGCATAAATTTGCATATTGACGGGGTGGGCGTGGTCAGTGGCGTGGTCCAACCCCTCCCAGTCCCTCCCAGTCCCTCCCAGTATAAACCATTAACGCCAAGCCCGACTCGCCGTGACAGAACCGCGTTTATTCGGCGCCTCATTTGCATAAATTTGCATGCGGGCGGGGCCGGGGGCGGGGTCAGAGGCGGGGCCGCGCCCCCCCGGCCACCAGCAGCGTCTGCCCGGCCACGAAGGCGGCCTGGGGGGACACCAGGAACAGCACGGCCTGCGCCACGTCCCGCGGGGAGCCCAGCCTGCGGGGGACACCGGTTCGGACTGGTTTGGACTGGGAGGGACTGGGACGAACTGGGAGAGGGGAAATGGGGGAAAAAACGGGGAAAACGGGAAAAAAAAACGGGGAAAAAAAACGGGAAAAAACGGGGAAAAAACCAGGGGGAAAATGGGGGAAATGTGGGGAATGAAGGGTTAAAAACGTGGGGAATGGGGGATTTGGGGGCACTGGTTTGGACTGGTTTGGACTGGTTCGGACTGGTTTGGACTGGGAGGAACTGGGAGAGGGGAAATGGGGGAAAAAAAACGGGGGAAAACGGGAAAAAAAACGGGGGAAAACGGGAAAAAACGGGGAAAAAAAAACGGGAAAAGTGGGAGAAATGTGGGGAATGAAGGGTTAAACATGGGGAAAACGGGGATTTGGGGGCACTGGTTTGGACTGGTTTGGACTGGTTTGGACTGGGAGGAACTGGGAGGGACTGGGAGAGGGGAAATGGGGGAAAAAACGGGGAAAACGGGAAAAAAAACGGGGAAAAAACGGGAAAAAACGGGGAAAAAACGGGGAAAAAAACGGGGAAAAACGGGGGGAACGAAGGGTTAAACATGGGGAAAACGGGGATTTGGGGGCACTGGTTTGGACTGGTTTGGACTGGTTTGGACTGGTTTGGACTGGTTTGGACTGGGACAAACTGGGAGAGGGGAAAATGGGGGAAAAAAACGGGGAAAACGGGAAAAAAACAGGGAAAAAAAACGGGGAAAAACGGGGGAAAAATGGGAGAAATGTGGGGAATGAAGGTTAAAACATGGGGAAAAACGGGGATTTGGGGGCACTGTTTCGGACTGGTTTGGACTGGTTTGGACTGGGAGGGACTGGGAGGGACTGGGAGAGGGGAAAACGGGGGAAAAAACGGGGAAAAACAGGAAAAAAAACGGGGAAAAAACGGGGAAAAAACGGGGAAAATGGGGAAAAAACGGGGAAAAAACCAGGGGAAAAACGGGAGAAATGTGGGGAACAAAGGGTTTAAACATGGGGAAAACGGGGATTTGGGGGCACTGGTTTGGAATGGTTTGGACTGGTTTGGACTGGTTTGGACTGGGAGGGACTGGGAGGAACTGGGACAAACTGGGAGAGGGAAAATGGGGGAAAAAAACGGGGAAAACGGGAAAAAAAACGGGAAAAAACGGGGAAAAACGGGGAAAAAACGGGAGAAATGTGGGGAATGAAGGGTTAACATGGGAAAACGGGGATTTGGGGGCACTGGTTTGGACTGGTTTGGACTGGTTTGGACTGGTTTGGACTGGTTTGGACTGGACAAACTGGGAGAGGGGAAAATGGGGGAAAAAAACGGGGAAAACGGGAAAAAAACAGGGAAAAAAAACGGGGAAAAACGGGGAAAAAATGGGAGAAATGTGGGGAATGAAGGGTTAAACATGGGGAAAAACGGGGATTTGGGGGCACTGTTTTCGGACTGGTTTGGACTGGTTTGGACTGGTTTGGACTGGGAGGGACTGGGAGAGGGAAAACGGGGGAAAAAACGGGGAAAACAGGAAAAAAAAACGGGGAAAAAACGGGGAAAAACGGGGAAAATGGGGAAAAACGGGGAAAAAAACCAGGGGAAAAACCGGGAGAAATGTGGGGAACAAAGGGTTAAAACATGGGGAAAACGGGGATTTGGGGGCACTGGGTTTGGAATGGTTTGGACTGGTTTGGACTGGTTTGGACTGGGAGGGACTGGGAGGAACTGGGTACAAACTGGGAGAGGAAAATGGGGGAAAAAACGGGGAAAACGGGAAAAAAAAACGGGGAAAAAACGGGGAAAAACGGGGAAAAAACGGAGAGAAATGTGGGGATCGAAGGGTTAAACATGGGAAAACGGGGATTTGGGGGCACTGGTTTGGACTGGTTTGGACTGGGAGGAACTGGGAGGGACTGGGAGAGGGGAAACGGGGGAAAAAACGGGAAAACGGGGAAAAAACGGGGAAAAAAACGGGGAAAAATGGGGAAAAAAAACGGGGAAAAAAATGGGGAAAAAACAGGGGAATGGGGATTTGAGGGCACTGGTTTGGACTGGTTTGGACTGGTTTGGACTGGGAGGGACTGGGAGAGGGGAAACGGGGGAAAAAACGGGAAAAAAAAAACGGGGAAAAAACGGGAAAAAAAACGGGAAAAAAACGGGGAAAAAAACGGGGAAAAAAACGGGGGAACGAAGGGTTAAACATGGGGAAAAACGGGGATTTGGGGGCACTGGTTTGGACTGGTTTGGACTGGGAGGAACTGGGAGAGGGGAAACGGGAAAAAAACTGGAAAACGGGGAAAAAAAACGGGGAAAAAAACGGGGAAAAACGGGAAAAAACGGGGAAAAAACCAGGGGAAAAACGGGGAAAAACGGGGAAAAAACCAGGGGAAAAACGGGGAAAAACGGGGGAATGGGGATTTGGGGGCACTGGTTTGACTGGTTTGGACTGGTTTGGACTGGGAGGGACTGGGAGAGGGGAAATGGGGGAAAAAACGGGGAAAACGGGAAAAAAAAACGGGGAAAAAATGGGAAAAATGTGGGAAAAAACGGGGAAAAACGGGGAAAAAAACGGGGAAAAAACGGGGAAAAAATGGGGGGAATGAAGGGTTAAAAACGGGGGGAAACGGGGATTTGGGGGCACTGGTTTGGACTGGTTTGGACTGGTTTGGACTGGGAGGAACTGGAGGGACTGGGAGAGGGGAAATGGGGGAAAAAACGGGGAAAACGGGAAAAAAAACGGGGAAAAAACGGGAAATAAACGGGGAAAAAAACGGGGAAAAAACGGGGAAAAACGGGGGGAACGAAGGGTTAAACATGGGGAAAACGGGGATTTGGGGGCACTGGTTTGGACTGGTTTGGACTGGTTTGGACTGGTTTGGACTGGGAGGGACTGGGAGGAACTGGGAGAGTGGAAACGGGGGAAAAAACAGGAAAAAAAAACGGGGAAAAAAACGGGGAAAAAAACGGGGAAAACGGGAAAAAAGGGAAAAATGGGGGAAAAACGGGAGAAATGGGGGAAAAATGGGGGGGAACGAAGGGTTAAACATGGGGAAAACGGGGATTTGGGGGCACTGGTTTGGACTGGTTTGGACTGGTTTGGACTGGGAGGAACTGGGAGAGGGGAAAATGGGGGAAAAAACGGGGGAAAAAACGGGGAAAAAAACGGGAAGAAACGGGAAAAAACGGGGAAAAACGGGAAAAACGGGGAAAAACGGGGGGAACGAAGGGTTAAACATGGGGGGAAAACGGGGATTTGGGGACACCGGTTTGGACTGGTTTGGACTGGTTTGGACTGGGAGGGACTGGGAGGGACTGGGAGAGGGGAAACGGGGGAAAAAAACGGGGAAAATGGGAAAAAAAAAACGGGGAAAAACGGGGAAAAAACGGGGAAAAACGGGGAAAAAACGGGGGAACGAAGGTTAAACATGGGGAAAACGGGGATTTGGGGGCACTGGTTTGGACTGGTTCGGACTGGTTTGGACTGGTTTGGACTGGTTCGGACTGGTTTGGACTGGGAGGAACTGGGAGAGGGGAAACGGGGGAAAAAAACGGGGAAAACGGGAAAAAAAACGGGGAAAAACGGGAAAAAACGGGGAAAAATGGGGAAAAAAATGGAGAAAAACGGGGAAAAAATGGGGAAAAATGGGGAAAAAAATGGGGGAATGGGGATTTGGGGACACCGGTTCGGACTGGTTTGGACTGGGACAAACTGGGAGGAACTGGGAGAGGGGAAAACGGGGGAAAAAACGGGGAAAACGGGAAAAAAAAAAACGGGGAAAATGGGGAAAAACGGGGAAAAATGGGGGAAATGTTGGGAATGAAGGGTTAAACATGGGGAAAACGGGGATTTGGGGGCACTGGTTTGGACTGGTTTGGACTGGTTTGGACTGGTTTGGACTGGTTTGGAATGGGAGGGACTGGGAGAGGGGAAAAATGGGGGAAAAAACGGGGAAAAACGGGAAAAAAAAACGGGGAAAAACGGGGAAAAAACGGGAAAAAAAACGGGGAAAAAACGGGAGAAATGTGGGGAATGAAGGGTTAAACATGGGGGGTACTGGTCTATACTGGTTTATACTGGTCCATACTGGTCCATACTGGTTTGTACTGGTTTATACTGGTCCATACTGGTTTCTCACCTCTCGGCTCCCAGGGTTGCCAGTGCCTGTTCCCGCGTGGCCTCGTCCTCCCACAGCTGAGGGGGAAAAAAAACCAGTACAAACCAGTAAAAACCAGTACAAACCAGTATAAACCAGTACAAACCAGTATGAACCAGTATAAAACCAGTATAACCAGTATAAACCAGTACAAACCAGTATAAACCAGTAACCCCAAATCCCCTTTTAACCCTTTCTTTACCCATTTTTAACCCATTTTTAACCCATTTTTAACCCTTTTTTCCCCTTTTTTCCCCGTTTTCCCCCATTTTTTCCCCCATCCCAGTATAAACCAGTCCAAACCAGTATAAACCAGTATAAACCAGTACAAACCAGTAACCCATTTCCCATTTTAACCCTTTCTTTACCCATTTTTAAACCCTTTCTTTACCCATTTTAACCCTTTCTTTACCCATTTTTTAACCCTTTTTTCCCTGTTTTCTCCCCATCCCAGTATAAACCAGTATAAACCAGTACAAACCAGTATAAACCAGTAACCCCAAATCCCATTTTTAACCCTTTCTTTACCCATTTTAACCCTTTTTTTCCCCGTTTTTCCTTGTTTTTCCCCGTTTTTTTCCCCCGTTTCCCTCGCCCTCCCAGTCCAAACCAGTACAAACCAGTATAAACCAGTCCAAAACCAGTGTAAACCAGTATAAACCAGTAACCCCAAATCCCCTTTTAACCCTTTCTTTACCCATTTTTAACCCATTTTTACCCCTTTCTTTACCCATTTTAACCCTTT
>NW_027099638.1:0-25882 GCF_031753505.1 Anomalospiza imberbis | reverse complement strand
GGGGGGGGGAAATAGGAACACTATGGACAAGGGCAGACCAGAACGGACCAGTACGGACCAGCACGGAACACTATGGACCAGTACGGACCAGAATAGACCAGTACGGACCAGTACGGAATACTAGGGACCAGTACGGACCACAAGGGGGCAGTACGGAGCAGTGTGGACCAGTACGGACCTGGACGGACCAGTATGGCACAGTGAGGACCAGTGCGGACCAGAACCGACCAGTACGGACTAGTACGGACCACTATGGAACAGAACGTACCAGAACGGACCAGTACGGACTGGTAGGGACCAGTACGGACCAGTATGGACCAGTACAGATCAGAACGGACCAGTAAAAACCACTATGGAACAGTACGGACCAGAACGGACCAGTATGGACCAGTGCGGACCAGAACAGACCAGTACGGACCAGTACGGACCAGTATGGACCAGTGCGGACCAGTATGGACCAGTGCGGACCAGTGCGGAACAGAACGGACAAGTACGGACTAGTACGGACCACTATGGAACAGAAAGGACCAGTATGGACCAGTGCCAACCAGGACAGACCAGTATGGACCAGTATGGCCCAGCACGGAACACTATGGACCAGTAATGGACCAGAATGGACCACTATGGACCAGTACGGAGCAGAACGGACCAGAACGGACCAGTATGGACCAGTGCGGACCAGAAACAGACCAGTACGGACCAGTACGGACCAGTATGGACCAGTGCGGACCAGTATGGACCAGTGCGGACCAGTGCGGAACAGAACGGACAAGTACGGACTAGTACGGACCACTATGGAACAGAACGGACCAGTATGGACCAGTGCCGACCAGAACAGACCAGTACGGACCAGTACGGACCAGTATGGACCAGTGCGGACCAGTATGGACCAGTGCGGACCAGTACGGACCAGTATGGACCAGTATGGACCAGTACGGACCAGTATGGACCAGTATGGACCAGTACGGACCAGAACGGACCAATATGGAACACTACGGACCAGTACGGACCAGTGCGGACCAGAACAGACCAGTACGGACCAGAACGGACCAGTACGGACCTGTATGGACCAGTGCGGACCAGAACAGACCAGTACGGACCAGTACCACCAGTATGGACCAGTGCGGAACGGTATGGTCCAGTGCGGACCAGTGCGGAGCAGTATGGACCAGAACGGACCAGTACGGACAAGTACGGAATACTAGGGACCAGTACGGACCACAAGGGGGCAGTACGGAGCAGTGTGGACCAGTACCGACCTGGACGGACCAGTATGGACCAGTGAGGACCAGTGCGGACCAGAACCGACCACTACGGACTAGTACGGACCACTATTGAACAGAACGTACCAGAACGGACCAGTACGGACTGGTAGGGACCAGTACGGACCGGTAGGGAACACTACGGACCAGTATGGACCAGTACGGACCAGAACGGACCAGTACGGACCACTATGGACCAGTGCGGAACAGAACGGACAAGTACGGACTAGTACTGACCACTATGGAACAGAACGTACCAGTATGGACCAGTGCGGACCAGAACAGACCAGTATGGACCAGTATGGACCAGCACGGAACACTATGGACCAGTATGGACCAGAATGGACCACTATGGACCAGTACGGAGCAGAACGGACCAGAACGGACCAGTATGGACCAGTGCGGACCAGAACAGACCAGTACGGACCAGTACGGACCAGTATGGACCAGTGCGGACCAGTATGGACCAGTGCGGGACCAGTGCGGAACAGAACGGACAAGTACGGACTAGTACGGACCACTATGGAACAGAACGGACCAGTATGGACCAGTGCGGACCAGAACAGACCAGTACGGACCAGTACGGACCAGTATGGACCAGTGCGGACCAGTATGGACCAGTGCGGACCAGTGCGGAACAGAACGGAGAAGTACGGACTAGTACGGACCACTATGGAACAGAACGTACCAGTATGGACCAGTGCGGACCAGACACAGACCAGTATGGACCAGTATGGACCAGCACGGAACACTATGGACCAGTATGGACCAGAATGACCACTATGGACCAGTACGGAGCAGAACGGACCAGTACGGACCAGTACGGACTACTAGTGACCAGTACGGACCACTAGGGGGCAGTACGGAGCACTATGGACCAGTATGGACCCGTGCGGATCAGTACGGACCACTATGGACGAGTACAGACCAGTACGGACCAGTACGGACCAGTATGGACCGTATGGGACCAGTGCGGACCAGTACGGACCAGTATGGACCAGTATGGACCAGTGCGGACCAGTACGGAACACTATGGACAAGGGCAGACCAGAACGGACCAGTACGGACCAGCACGGAACACTATGGACCAGTACGGACCAGAATAGACCAGTACGGACCAGTACGGAATACTAGGGACCAGTACGGACCACAAGGGGGCAGTACGGAGCAGTGTGACCAGTACGGACCAGGACGGACCAGTATGGACCAGTACGGACCAGAACGGACCAATAGGGTACACTACGGACCAGTACAGACCAGTGCGGACCAGTGCGGACCAGTATGGACCAGTGCGGACCAGTACGGACCAGTATGGACCAGTATGGACCAGTACGGACCAGTATGACCAGTATGGACCAGTACGGACCAGAACGGACCAATAGGGAACACTACGGACCAGTACGGACCAGTGCGGACCAGAACAGACCAGTACGGACCAGAACGGACCAGTACGGACCAGTATGGACCAGTGCGGACCAGAACAGACCAGTACGGACCAGTACCAACCAGTATGGACCAGTGCGGAACGGTATGGTCCAGTGCGGACCAGTGCGGACCAGTATGGACCAGAACGGACCAGTACGGACAAGTACGGAATACTAGGGACCAGTACGGACCACAAGGGGGCAGTACGGAGCAGTGTGGACCAGTACGGACCTGGACGGACCAGTATGGACCAGTGAGGACCAGTGCGGACCAGAACAGACCAGTACGGACCAGTACGGACCAGTATGGACCAGTGCGGACCAGTATGGACCAGAACGGACCAGTGCAGAACAGAACGGACAAGTACGGACTAGTACGGACCACTATGGAACAGAAGGGTACCAGTATGGACCAGTGCGGACCAGAACAGACCAGTACGGACCAGTACGGACCAGTATGGAGCAGTGCGGACCAGTATGGACCAGTGCGGACCAGTGCGGAACAGAACGGACAAGTACGGACTAGTACGGACCACTATGGAACAGAACGTACCAGTATGGACCAGTGCGGACCAGAACAGACCAGTATGGACCAGTATGGACCAGCACGTACACCTATGGACCAGTATGGACCAGAATGGACCACTATGGACCAGTACGGAGCAGAACGGACCAGAACGACCAGTATGGACCAGTGCGGACCAGAACAGACCAGTACGGACCAGTACGACCAGTATGGACCAGTGCGGACCAGTATGGACCAGTGCGGACCAGTGCGGAACAGAACGGACAAGTCGGACTAGTACGGACCACTATGGAACAGAACGGACCAGTATGGACCAGTGCCGACCAGAACAGACCAGTACGGACCAGTACGGACCAGTATGGACCAGTGCGGACCAGTATGGACCAGTGCGGACCAGTACGGACCAGTATGGACCAGTATGGACCAGTACGGACCAGTATGGACCAGTATGGACCAGTACGGACCAGAACGGACCAATAGGGAACACTACGGACCAGTACGGACCAGTGCGGACCAGAACAGACCAGTACGGACCAGAACGGACCAGTACGGACCAGTATGGACCAGTGCGGACCAGAACAGACCAGTACGGACCAGTACCAACCAGTATGGACCAGTGCGGAACGGTATGGTCCAGTGCGGACCAGTGCGGACCAGTATGGACCAGAACGGACCAGTACGGACAAGTACGGAATACTAGGGACCAGTACGGACCACAAGGGGGCAGTACGGAGCAGTGTGGACCAGTACCGACCTGGACGGACCAGTATGGACCAGTGAGGACCAGTGCGGACCAGAACCGACCACTACGGACTAGTACGGACCACTATGGAACAGAACGTACCAGAACGGACCAGTACGGACTGGTAGGGACCAGTACGGACCGGTAGGGAACACTACGGACCAGTATGGACCAGTACGGACCAGAACGGACCAGTACGGACCACTATGACCAGTGCGGAACAGAACGGACAAGTACGACTAGTAACGGACCACTATGGAAACAGACGTACCACTATGGACCAGTGCGGACCAGAACAGACCAGTACGGACCAGTACGGACCAGTATGGACCAGTGCGGACCAGTATGGACCAGTGCGGACCAGTGCGGAACAGAACGGACAAGTACGGACTAGTACGGGACCACTATGGAACAGAACGTACCAGTATGGACCAGTGCGGACCAGAACAGACCAGTATGGACCAGTATGGACCAGCACGGAACACTATGGACCAGTATGGACCAGAATGGACCACTATGGACCAGTACGGAGCAGAACGGACCAGTACGGACCAGTACGGACTACTAGTGACCAGTACGGACCACTAGGGGGCAGTACGGAGCACTATGGACCAGTATGGACCAGTGCGGATCAGTACGGACCACTATGGACGAGTACAGACCAGTATGGACCAGTACGGACCAGTATGGACCGGTATGGACCAGTGCGGACCAGTACGGACCAGTATGGACCAGTATGGACCAGTGCGGACCAGTACGGAACACTATGGACAAGGGCAGACCAGAACGGACCAGTACGGGACCAGCACGGAACACTATGGACCAGTACGGACCAGAATAGACCAGTACGGACCAGTACGGAATACTAGGGACCAGTACGGACCACAAGGGGGCAGTACGGAGCAGTGTGGACCAGTACGGACCTGGACGGACCAGTATGGACCAGTGAGGACCAGTGCGGACCAGAACCGACCAGTACGGACTAGTACGGACCACTATGGAACAGAACGTACCAGAACGGACCAGTACGGACTGGTAGGGACCAGTACGGACCAGTATGGACCAGTACAGATCAGAACGGACCAGTAAAAACCACTATGGAACAGTACGGACCAGAACGGACCAGTATGGACCAGTGCGGACCAGAACAGACCAGTACGGACCAGTACGGACCAGTATGGACCAGTGCGGACCAGTATGGACAGTGCGGACCAGTGCGGAACAGAACGGACAAAGTACGGACTAGTACGTGACCACTATGGAACAGAATGGACCAGTATGGACCAGTGCCAACCAGGACAGACCAGTACGGACCAGTACGGACCAGTATGGACCAGTGCGGACCAGTATGGGACCAGTGCGGACCAGTACGGACCAGTATGGACCAGCATGGACCAGTACGGACCAGTATGGACCAGTATGGACCAGTACGTACCAGAACGGACCAATAGGGAACACTACGGACCAGTACGGAACCAGTGCGGACCAGAACAGACCAGTACGGACCAGAACGGGCCAGTACAGACCAGTATGGACCAGTGCGGACCTGAACAGACCAGTACGGACCAGTATGGACCAGTGCGGACCAGTATGGACCAGTGCGGACCAGTGCGGAACAGAACGGACAAGTACGGACCAGTACGGACCACTATGGAACAGAACGTACCAGTATGGACCAAGTGCGGACCAGAACAGACCAGTATGGACCAGTATGGACCAGCACGGAACACTATGGACCAGTATGGACCAGAATGGACCACTATGGACCAGTACGGAGCAGGAACGGACCAGAACGGACCAGTATGGACCAGTGCGGACCAGAACAGACCAGTACGGACCAGTACGGACCAGTATGGACCAGTGCGGACCAGTATGGACCAGTGCGGACCAGTGCGGAACAGAACGGACAAGTACGGACTAGTACGGACCACTATGGAACAGAACGGACCAGTATGGACCAGTGCCGACCAGAACAGACCAGTACGGACCAGTACGGACCAGTATGGACCAGTGCGGACCAGTATGGACCAGTGCGGACCAGTACGGACCAGTATGGACCAGTATGGACCAGTACGGACCAGTATGGACCAGTATGGACCAGTACGGACCAGAACGGACCAATAGGGAACACTACGGACCAGTACGGACCAGTGCGGACCAGAACAGACCAGTACGGACCAGAACGACTAGTACGGACCAGTATGACCAGTGCGGACCAGAACAGACAGTACGGACCAGTACCAACCAGTATGGACCAGTGCGGACCAGTATGTTCCAGTGCGGACCAGTGCGGACCAGTATGGACCAGAACGGACCAGTACGGACAAGTACGGAATACTAGGGACCAGTACGGACCACAAGGGGGCAGTACGGAGCAGTGTGGACCAGTACCGACCTGGACGGACCAGTATGGACCAGTGAGGACCAGTGCGGACCAGAACCGACCACTACGGACTAGTACGGACCACTATGGAACAGAACGTACCAGAACGGACCAGTACGGACTGGTAGGGACCAGTACGGACCGGTAGGGAACACTACGGACCAGTATGGACCAGTACGGACCAGAACGGACCAGTACGGACCACTATGGACCAGTGCGGAACAGAACGGACAAGTACGGACTAGTACGGACCACTATGGAACAGAACGTACCACTATGGCCAGTGCGGACCAGAACAGACCAGTACGGACCAGTACGGACCAGTATGGACCAGTGCGGACCAGTATGGACCAGTGCGGACCAGTGCGGAACAGAACGGACAAGTACGGACTAGTACGGACCACTATGGAACAGAACGTACCAGTATGGACCAGTGCGGACCAGAACAGACCAGTATGGACCAGTATGGACCAGCACGGAACACTATGGACCAGTATGGACCAGAATGGACCACTATGGACCAGTACGGAGCAGAACGTACCAGTACGGACCAGTACGGACTACTAGTGACCAGTACGGACCACTAGGGGGCAGTACGGAGCACTATGGACCAGTATGGACCCGTGCGGATCAGTACGGAACCACTATGAGGAGTACAGACCAGTACGGACCAGTACGGACCAGTCTGGACCGGTATGGACCAGTGCGGACCAGTACGGACCAGTATGGACCAGTATGGACCAGTGCGGACCAGTACGGACCAGTATGGACAAGGGCAGACCAGAACGGACCAGTACGGACCAGCAACGGAACACTATGGACCAGTACGGACCAGAATAGACCAGTACGGACCAGTACGGAATACTAGGGACCAGTACGGACCACAAGGGGCAAGTACGGAGCAGTGTGGACCAGTACGGACCAGGACGGACCAGTATGGACCAGTGAGGACCAGTGCGGACCAGAACCGACCAGTACGGACTAGTACGGACCACTATGGAACAGAACGTACCAGAACGGACCAGTACGGACTGGTAGGGACCAGTACGGAACGATAGGGACCAGTACGGAACACTATAGACAAGTACAGACAAGAACGACCAGTACGGACCAGTATGGACCAGTACAGATCAGAACGGACCAGTAAAAACCACTATGGAACAGTACGGACCAGAACGGACCAGTATGGACCAGTGCAAACCAGAACAGACCAGTACGGACCAGTACGGGACCAGTATGGACCAGTGCGGACCAGTATGGACCAGTGCGGACCAGTGCGGAACAGAACGGACAAGTACGGACTAGTACGGGACCACTATGGAACAGAACGGACCAGTATGGACCAGTGCCAACCAGGACAGACCAGTACGGACCAGTACGGACCAGTATGGACCAGTGCGGACCAGTATGGACCAGTGCGGACCAGTGCGGACCAGTATGGACCAGTGCGGACCAGTACGGACCAGTATGGACAGTATGGACCAGTACGGACCAGTATGGACCAGTATGGACCAGTACGGACCAGAACGGACCAATAGGGAACACTACGGACCAGTACGGACCAGTGCGGACCAGAACAGACCAGTACGGACCAGAACGGACCAGTACGGACCAGTATGGACCAGTGCGGACCAGAACAGACCAGTACGGACCAGTACCAACCAGTATGGACCAGTGCGGACAGGTATGGTTTAGTGCGGACCAGTGCGGACCAGTATGGACCAGAACGGACCAGTACGGACCAGTACGGAATACTAGGGACCAGTACGGACCACAAGGGGGCAGTACGGAGCAGTGTGGACCAGTACGGACCTGACGGACCAGTATGGACCAGTGAGGACCAGTGCGGACCAGAACCGACCAGTACGGACTAGGACGGACCACTATGGAACAGAACGTACCAGAACGGACCAGTACGGACTGGTAGGGACCAGTACGGACCGGTAGGGAACACTACGGACCAGTATGGACCAGTACGGACCAGAACGGACCAGTACGGACCACTATGGACCAGTGCGGAACAGAACGGACAAGTACGGACTAGTACGGACCACTATGGAACAGAACGTACCAGTACGGACCAGTGCGGACCAGAACAGACCAGTACGGACCAGTACGGACCAGTATGGACCAGTGCGGACCAGTATGGACCAGTGCGGACCAGTGCGGAACAGAACGGAGAAGTACGGACTAGTACGGACCACTATGGAACAGAACGTACCAGTATGGACCAGTGCGGACCAGAACAGACCAGTATGGACCAGTATGGGACCAGCACGGAAAACTATGGACCAGTATGGACCAGAATGGACCACTATGGACCAGTACGGAGCAGAACGGACCAGTACGGACCAGTACGGACTACTAGTGACCAGTACGGACCACTAGGGGGCAGTACGGAGCACTATGGACCAGTATGGACGAGTGCGGACCAGTACGGACCAGTATGGACCAGGACGGACCAGTACGGACCAGTACGGACCAGTATGGACCGGTATGGACCGGTACGGACCAGTACGGACCAGTATGGACCAGTATGGACCAGTGCGGACCAGTACCGACCAGTAATGGACAAGGGCAGACCAGTACGGACCAGTACGGACCAGTATGGACCGGTATGGACAAGTATGGACCAGTGCGGACCAGTACGGACCACTATGGACCAGTGCGGAACAGAACGGACAAGTACGGACTAGTACGGACCACTATGGAACAGAACGGACCAGTATGGACCAGTGCCGACCAGAACAGACCAGTACGGACCAGTACGACCAGTATGGACCAGTGCGGACCAGTATGGACCAGTGCGGACCAGTACGGACCAGTATGGACCAGTATGGACCAGTATGGACCAGAACGGACCAATAGGGTACACTACGGACCAGTACGGACCAGTGCGGACCAGAACAGACCAGTACGGACCAGAACGGACCCAGTACGGACCAGTATGGACCAGTGCCGACCAGAACAGACCAGTACGGACCAGTACGGACCAGTATGGGACCAGTGCGGACAGGTATGGTCCAGTGCGGACTAGTGCGGACCAGTATGGACCAGAACGGACCAGTACGGACCAGTACGGAATACTAGGGACCAGTACGGACCACAAGGGGGCAGTACGGAGCAGTGTGGACCAGTACGGACCTGGACGGACCAGTATGGACCAGTGAGGACCAGTGCGGACCAGAACCGACCAGTACGGACTAGTACGGACCACTATGGAACAGAACGTACCAGAACGGACCAGTACGGACTGGTAGGACCAGTACGGACCGGTAGGGAACACTACAAGGGACCAGTATGGACCAGTACGGACCAGAACGGACCAGTACGGACCACTATGGACCAGTGCGAACAGAACGGACAAGTACGGACTAGTACGGACCACTATGGAACAGAACGTACCAGTACGGACCAGTGCGGACCAGAACAGACCAGTACGGACCAGAACGGACCAGTATGGACCAATATGGACCAGTGCGGACCAGAACAGACCAGTACGGACCAGTACGGACCAGTATAGACCAGTGCGGACCAGTATGGACCAGTGCGGACCATTACGGACCAGTATGGACCAGTATGGACCAGTACGGACCAGTACGGACCATTAGGGTACACTACGGACCAGTACAGACCAGTGCGGACCAGAACAGACCAGTATGGACCAGTGCGGACCAGTACGGACCAGTATGGACCAGTGCGGACCAGTACGGACCAGTATGGACCAGTATGGACCAGTACGGACCAGAACGGACCAATAGGGTACACTACGGACCAGTACGGACCAGTGCGGACCAGAACAGAGCAGTACGGACCAGAACGGACCAATACGGACCAGTATGGACCAGTGCGGACCAGAACAGACCAGTACGGACCAGTTCGGACCAGTATGGACCAGTGCGGATCAGTACGGACCACTATGGACGAGTACAGACCAGTACGGACCAGTACGGACCAGTATGGACCGGTATGGACCAGTGCGGACCAGTACGGACCATTGCGGTCCAGTATGGACCATTGCGGACCAGAACGGACCTGTATGGACCAGAACAGACCAGGACGGACCAGTACAGACCAGTACGGACCAGAACGGACTAATAGGGAACACTACGGACCAGTACGGACAAGTACAGACGAGTACGGACCAGAACGGACCAGTACGGACCAGTATGGACCAGTACGGACCAGTACGGACCAGTGCGGACCAGAACGGACCAGTATGGACCAGTATGGACCAGTATGGATCAGTAGGAAACAATACGGACCAGGACGGACCAGTACGGACCAGTATGGACCAGTACGGACCACTATGGACCTGTACGGACCAGTATGGACCAGTACGGACCAGTACGGACCAGTATGGACCAGTGCGGACCAGAACGGACCAGTATGGACCAGTATGGACCAGTATGGATCGGTAGGGACCAATACGGACCAGGACAGACCAATACGGACCAGGACGGACCAGTACGGACCAGTACGGAATACTAGGGACCAGTACGGAGCACTAGGGGGCAGTACGGAGCAGTGTGGACCAGTACCGACCTGGATGGACCAGTATGGACCAGTGAGGACCAGTGCGGACCAGAACCGACCAGTACGGACTAGTACGGACCACTATGGAACAGAACGTACCAGAACGGACCAGTACGGACTGGTAGGGACCAGTACGGACCGGTAGGGAACACTACGGACCAGTATGGACCAGTACGGACCAGAACGGACCAGTACGGACCACTATGGACCAGTACGGGCCAGAACGGACCAGTACGGACCAGTATGGACCAGTGCGGACCAGTACGGACCAGTGCGGACCAGTACGGACCAGTACGGACCAGTATGGACCAGTGCGGACCAGAACGGACCAGTATGGACCAGTATGGACCAGTATGGACCAGAACGGACCAATAGGGTACACTACGGACCAGTACGGACCAGTGCGGACCAGAACAGACCAGTACGGACCAGAACGGACCAGTACGGACCAGTATGGACCAGTGCCGACCAGAACAGACCAGTACGGACCAGTACGGACCAGTATGGACCAGTGCGGACAGGTATGGTCCAGTGCGGACTAGTGCGGACCAGTATGGACCAGAACGGACCAGTACGGACCAGTACGGAATACTAGGGACCAGTACGGACCACAAGGGGGCAGTACGGAGCAGTGTGGACCAGTACGGACCTGGACGGACCAGTATGGACCAGTGAGGACCAGTGCGGACCAGAACCGACCAGTACGGACTAGTACGGACCACTATGGAACAGAACGTACCAGAACGGACCAGTACGGAGTGGTAGGGACCAGTACGGACCGGTAGGGAACACTACGGACCAGTATGGACCAGTACGGACCAGAACGGACCAGTACGGACCACTATGGACCAGTGCGGAACAGAACGGACAAGTACGGACTAGTACGGACCACTATGGAACAGAACGTACCAGTACGGACCAGTGCGGACCAGAACAGACCAGTACGGACCAGAACGGACCAGTATGGACCAATATGGACCAGTGCGGACCAGAACAGACCAGTACGGACCAGTACGGACCAGTATAGACCAGTGCGGACCAGTATGGACCAGTGCGGACCATTACGGACCAGTATGGACCAGTATGGACCAGTACGGACCAGTACGGACCATTAGGGTACACTACGGACCAGTACAGACCAGTGCGGACCAGAACAGACCAGTATGGACCAGTGCGGACCAGTACGGACCAGTATGGACCAGTGCGGACCAGTACGGACCAGTATGGACCAGTATGGACCAGTACGGACCAGAACGGACCAATAGGGTACACTACGGACCAGTACGGACCAGTGCGGACCAGAACAGAGCAGTACGGACCAGAACGGACCAATACGGACCAGTATGGACCAGTGCGGACCAGAACAGACCAGTACGGACCAGTTCGGACCAGTATGGACCAGTGCGGATCAGTACGGACCACTATGGACGAGTACAGACCAGTACGGACCAGTACGGACCAGTATGGACCGGTATGGACCAGTGCGGACCAGTACGGACCATTGCGGTCCAGTATGGACCATTGCGGACCAGAACGGACCTGTATGGACCAGAACAGACCAGGACGGACCAGTACAGACCAGTACGGACCAGAACGGACTAATAGGGAACACTACGGACCAGTACGGACAAGTACAGACGAGTACGGACCAGAACGGACCAGTACGGACCAGTATGGACCAGTACGGACCAGTACGGACCAGTGCGGACCAGAACGGACCAGTATGGACCAGTATGGACCAGTATGGATCAGTAGGAAACAATACGGACCAGGACGGACCAGTACGGACCAGTATGGACCAGTACGGACCACTATGGACCTGTACGGACCAGTATGGACCAGTACGGACCAGTACGGACCAGTATGGACCAGTGCGGACCAGAACGGACCAGTATGGACCAGTATGGACCAGTATGGATCGGTAGGGACCAATACGGACCAGGACAGACCAATACGGACCAGGACGGACCAGTACGGACCAGTACGGAATACTAGGGACCAGTACGGAGCACTAGGGGGCAGTACGGAGCAGTGTGGACCAGTACCGACCTGGATGGACCAGTATGGACCAGTGAGGACCAGTGCGGACCAGAACCGACCAGTACGGACTAGTACGGACCACTATGGAACAGAACGTACCAGAACGGACCAGTACGGACTGGTAGGGACCAGTACGGACCGGTAGGGAACACTACGGACCAGTATGGACCAGTACGGACCAGAACGGACCAGTACGGACCACTATGGACCAGTACGGGCCAGAACGGACCAGTACGGACCAGTATGGACCAGTGCGGACCAGTACGGACCAGTGCGGACCAGAACGGACCAGTATGGACCAGTATGGACCAGTATGGATCAGTAGGGAACAATACGGACCAGGACGGACCAGTACGGACCAGTATAGACCGGTACGGACCACTATGGACCTGTACGGACCAGTATGGACCAGTACGGACCAGTACGGACCAGTATGGACCAGTGCGGACCAGAACGGACCAGTATGGACCAGTATGGACCAGTATGGATCGGTAGGGACCAATACGGACCAGGACGGACCAATACGGACCAGGACGGACCAGTACGGTCCAGTACGGAATACTAGGGACCAGTACGGACCACAAGGGGGCAGTACGGAGCAGTGTGGACCAGTACGGACCTGGACGGACCAGTATGGACCAGTGAGGACCAGTGCGGACCAGAACCGACCACTACGGACTAGTACGGACCACTATGGAACAGAACGTACCAGAACGGACCAGTACGGACTGGTAGGGACCAGTACGGACCGGTAGGGAACACTACGGACCAGTATGGACCAGTACGGACCAGAACGGACCAGTACGGACCACTATGGACCAGTGCGGAACAGAACGGACAAGTACGGACTAGTACGGACCACTATGGAACAGAACGTACCACTATGGACCAGTGCGGACCAGAACAGACCAGTACGGACCAGTACGGACCAGTATGGACCAGTGCGGACCAGTATGGACCAGTGCGGACCAGTGCGGAACAGAACGGACAAGTACGGACTAGTACGGACCACTATGGAACAGAACGGACCAGTATGGACCAGTGCGGACCAGAACAGACCAGTATGGACCAGTATGGACCAGCACGGAACACTATGGACCAGTATGGACCAGAATGGACCACTATGGACCAGTACGGAGCAGAACGGACCAGTACGGACCAGTACGGACTACTAGTGACCAGTACGGACCACTAGGGGGCAGTACGGAGCACTATGGACCAGTATGGACCCGTGCGGATCAGTACGGACCACTATGGAGGAGTACAGACCAGTACGGACCAGTACGGACCAGTATGGACCGGTATGGACCAGTGCGGACCAGTACGGACCAGTATGGACCAGTATGGACCAGTGCGGACCAGTACGGAACACTATGGACAAGGGCAGACCAGAACGGACCAGTACGGACCAGCACGGAACACTATGGACCAGTACGGACCAGAATAGACCAGTACGGACCAGTACGGAATACTAGGGACCAGTACGGACCACAAGGGGGCAGTACGGAACAGTATGAACCAGTACGGACCAGGACGGACCAGTACGGACCAGTACGGACCAGTATGGACCGGTATGGACCAGAATAGACCAGTACGGACCAGTATGGACCAGTATGGACCAGTGCGGACCAGTACGGACCAGTATGGACAAGGGCAGACCAGTACGGACCAGTACGGACCAGTATGGACCGGTATGGACCAGTACGGACCAGTACGGACCACTATGGACCAGTACGGGCCAGAATGGACCAGTACGGACCACTATGGAACAGTACGGACCAGAACGGACCAGTATGGACCAGTGCGGACCAGAACAGACCAGTACGGACCAGTTCGGACCAGTATGGACCAGTGCGGATCAGTACGGACCACTATGGACGAGTACAGACCAGTACGGACCAGTACGGACCAGTATGGACCGGTATGGACCAGTGCGGACCAGTACGGACCATTGCGGTCCAGTATGGACCATTGCGGACCAGAACGGACCTGTATGGACCAGAACAGACCAGGACGGACCAGTACAGACCAGTACGGACCAGAACGGACTAATAGGGAACACTACGGACCAGTACGGACAAGTACAGACGAGTACGGACCAGAACGGACCAGTACGGACCAGTATGGACCAGTACGGACCAGTACGGACCAGTGCGGACCAGAACGGACCAGTATGGACCAGTATGGACCAGTATGGATCAGTAGGAAACAATACGGACCAGGACGGACCAGTACGGACCAGTATGGACCAGTACGGACCACTATGGACCTGTACGGACCAGTATGGACCAGTACGGACCAGTACGGACCAGTATGGACCAGTGCGGACCAGAACGGACCAGTATGGACCAGTATGGACCAGTATGGATCGGTAGGGACCAATACGGACCAGGACAGACCAATACGGACCAGGACGGACCAGTACGGACCAGTACGGAATACTAGGGACCAGTACGGAGCACTAGGGGGCAGTACGGAGCAGTGTGGACCAGTACCGACCTGGATGGACCAGTATGGACCAGTGAGGACCAGTGCGGACCAGAACCGACCAGTACGGACTAGTACGGACCACTATGGAACAGAACGTACCAGAACGGACCAGTACGGACTGGTAGGGACCAGTACGGACCGGTAGGGAACACTACGGACCAGTATGGACCAGTACGGACCAGAACGGACCAGTACGGACCACTATGGACCAGTACGGGCCAGAACGGACCAGTACGGACCAGTATGGACCAGTGCGGACCAGTACGGACCAGTGCGGACCAGAACGGACCAGTATGGACCAGTATGGACCAGTATGGATCAGTAGGGAACAATACGGACCAGGACGGACCAGTACGGACCAGTATAGACCGGTACGGACCACTATGGACCTGTACGGACCAGTATGGACCAGTACGGACCAGTACGGACCAGTATGGACCAGTGCGGACCAGAACGGACCAGTATGGACCAGTATGGACCAGTATGGATCGGTAGGGACCAATACGGACCAGGACGGACCAATACGGACCAGGACGGACCAGTACGGTCCAGTACGGAATACTAGGGACCAGTACGGACCACAAGGGGGCAGTACGGAGCAGTGTGGACCAGTACGGACCTGGACGGACCAGTATGGACCAGTGAGGACCAGTGCGGACCAGAACCGACCACTACGGACTAGTACGGACCACTATGGAACAGAACGTACCAGAACGGACCAGTACGGACTGGTAGGGACCAGTACGGACCGGTAGGGAACACTACGGACCAGTATGGACCAGTACGGACCAGAACGGACCAGTACGGACCACTATGGACCAGTGCGGAACAGAACGGACAAGTACGGACTAGTACGGACCACTATGGAACAGAACGTACCACTATGGACCAGTGCGGACCAGAACAGACCAGTACGGACCAGTACGGACCAGTATGGACCAGTGCGGACCAGTATGGACCAGTGCGGACCAGTGCGGAACAGAACGGACAAGTACGGACTAGTACGGACCACTATGGAACAGAACGGACCAGTATGGACCAGTGCGGACCAGAACAGACCAGTATGGACCAGTATGGACCAGCACGGAACACTATGGACCAGTATGGACCAGAATGGACCACTATGGACCAGTACGGAGCAGAACGGACCAGTACGGACCAGTACGGACTACTAGTGACCAGTACGGACCACTAGGGGGCAGTACGGAGCACTATGGACCAGTATGGACCCGTGCGGATCAGTACGGACCACTATGGAGGAGTACAGACCAGTACGGACCAGTACGGACCAGTATGGACCGGTATGGACCAGTGCGGACCAGTACGGACCAGTATGGACCAGTATGGACCAGTGCGGACCAGTACGGAACACTATGGACAAGGGCAGACCAGAACGGACCAGTACGGACCAGCACGGAACACTATGGACCAGTACGGACCAGAATAGACCAGTACGGACCAGTACGGAATACTAGGGACCAGTACGGACCACAAGGGGGCAGTACGGAACAGTATGAACCAGTACGGACCAGGACGGACCAGTACGGACCAGTACGGACCAGTATGGACCGGTATGGACCAGAATAGACCAGTACGGACCAGTATGGACCAGTATGGACCAGTGCGGACCAGTACGGACCAGTATGGACAAGGGCAGACCAGTACGGACCAGTACGGACCAGTATGGACCGGTATGGACCAGTACGGACCAGTACGGACCACTATGGACCAGTACGGGCCAGAATGGACCAGTACGGACCACTATGGAACAGTACGGACCAGAACGGACCAGTATGGACCAGTGCGGACCAGAACAGACCAGTACGGACCAGTACGGACCAGTATGGACCAGTGCGGACCAGTATGGACCAGTGCGGACCAGTGCGGAACAGAACGGACAAGTACGGACTAGTACGGACCACTATGGAACAGAACGGACCAGTATGGACCAGTGCCGACCAGAACAGACCAGTACGGACCAGTACGGACCAGTATGGACCAGTGCGGACCAGTACGGACCAGTATGGACCGGTATGGACCAGTACGGACCAGTATGGACCAGTGCGGAACAGAACGGACAAGTACGGACTAGTACGGACCACTATGGAACAGAACGTACCAGTACGGACCAGTGCGGACCAGAACAGACCAGTACGGACCAGTACGGACCAGTATGGACCAGTGCGGACCAGTATGTACCAGTGCGGACCAGTGCGGAACAGAACGGAGAAGTACGGACTAGTACGGACCACTATGGAACAGAACGTACCAGTATGGACCAGTGCGGACCAGAACAGACCAGTATGGACCAGTATGGACCAGCACGGAAAACTATGGACCAGTATGGACCAGAATGGACCACTATGGACCAGTACGGAGCAGAACGGACCAGTACGGACCAGTACGGACTACTAGTGACCAGTACGGACCACTAGGGGGCAGTACGGAGCACTATGGACCAGTATGGACGAGTGCGGACCAGTACGGACCAGTATGGACCAGGACGGACCAGTACGGACCAGTACGGACCAGTATGGACCGGTATGGACCGGTACGGACCAGTACGGACCAGTATGGACCAGTATGGACCAGTGCGGACCAGTACCGACCAGTATGGACAAGGGCAGACCAGTACGGACCAGTACGGACCAGTATGGACCGGTATGGACAAGTATGGACCAGTGCGGACCAGTACGGACCACTATGGACCAGTGCGGAACAGAACGGACAAGTACGGACTAGTACGGACCACTATGGAACAGAACGGACCAGTATGGACCAGTGCCGACCAGAACAGACCAGTACGGACCAGTACGGACCAGTATGGACCAGTGCGGACCAGTATGGACCAGTGCGGACCAGTACGGACCAGTATGGACCAGTATGGACCAGTATGGACCAGAACGGACCAATAGGGTACACTACGGACCAGTACGGACCAGTGCGGACCAGAACAGACCAGTACGGACCAGAACGGACCAGTACGGACCAGTATGGACCAGTGCCGACCAGAACAGACCAGTACGGACCAGTACGGACCAGTATGGACCAGTGCGGACAGGTATGGTCCAGTGCGGACTAGTGCGGACCAGTATGGACCAGAACGGACCAGTACGGACCAGTACGGAATACTAGGGACCAGTACGGACCACAAGGGGGCAGTACGGAGCAGTGTGGACCAGTACGGACCTGGACGGACCAGTATGGACCAGTGAGGACCAGTGCGGACCAGAACCGACCAGTACGGACTAGTACGGACCACTATGGAACAGAACGTACCAGAACGGACCAGTACGGACTGGTAGGGACCAGTACGGACCGGTAGGGAACACTATGGACCAGTATGGACCAGTACGGACCAGAACGGACCAGTACGGACCACTATGGACCAGTGCGGAACAGAACGGACAAGTACGGACTAGTACGGACCACTATGGAACAGAACGTACCAGTACGGACCAGTGCGGACCAGAACAGACCAGTACGGACCAGAACGGACCAGTATGGACCAATATGGACCAGTGCGGACCAGAACAGACCAGTACGGACCAGTACGGACCAGTATGGACCAGTGCGGACCAGTATGGACCAGTGCGGACCAGTACGGACCAGTATGGACCAGTATGGACCAGTACGGACCAGTACGGACCATTAGGGTACACTACGGACCAGTACAGACCAGTGCGGACCAGAACAGACCAGTATGGACCAGTGCGGACCAGTACGGACCAGTATGGACCAGTGCGGACCAGTACGGACCAGTATGGACCAGTATGGACCAGTACGGACCAGAACGGACCAATAGGGTACACTACGGACCAGTACGGACCAGTGCGGACCAGAACAGAGCAGTACGGACCAGAACGGACCAATACGGACCAGTATGGACCAGTGCGGACCAGAACAGACCAGTACGGACCAGTTCGGACCAGTATGGACCAGTGCGGATCAGTACGGACCACTATGGACGAGTACAGACCAGTACGGACCAGTACGGACCAGTATGGACCGGTATGGACCAGTGCGGACCAGTACGGACCATTGCGGTCCAGTATGGACCATTGCGGACCAGAACGGACCTGTATGGACCAGAACAGACCAGGACGGACCAGTACAGACCAGTACGGACCAGAACGGACTAATAGGGAACACTACGGACCAGTACGGACAAGTACAGACGAGTACGGACCAGAACGGACCAGTACGGACCAGTATGGACCAGTACGGACCAGTACGGACCAGTGCGGACCAGAACGGACCAGTATGGACCAGTATGGACCAGTATGGATCAGTAGGAAACAATACGGACCAGGACGGACCAGTACGGACCAGTATGGACCAGTACGGACCACTATGGACCTGTACGGACCAGTATGGACCAGTACGGACCAGTATGGACCAGTGCGGACCAGAACGGACCAGTATGGACCAGTATGGACCAGTATGGATCGGTAGGGACCAATACGGACCAGGACAGACCAATACGGACCAGGACGGACCAGTACGGACCAGTACGGAATACTAGGGACCAGTACGGACCACAAGGGGGCAGTACGGAGCAGTGTGGACCAGTACCGACCTGGATGGACCAGTATGGACCAGTGAGGACCAGTGCGGACCAGAACCGACCAGTACGGACTAGTACGGACCACTATGGAACAGAACGTACCAGAACGGACCAGTACGGACTGGTAGGGACCAGTACGGACCGGTAGGGAACACTACGGACCAGTATGGACCAGTACGGACCAGAACGGACCAGTACGGACCACTATGGACCAGTACGGGCCAGAACGGACCAGTACGGACCACTATGGACCAGTACGGACCAGTATGGACCAGTGCGGACCAGAACGGACCAGTATGGACCAGTATGGACCAGTATGGATCAGTAGGGAACAATACGGACCAGGACGGACCAGTACGGACCAGTATAGACCGGTACGGACCACTATGGACCTGTACGGACCAGTATGGACCAGTACGGACCAGTACGGACCAGTATGGACCAGTGCGGACCAGAACGGACCAGTATGGACCAGTATGGACCAGTATGGATCGGTAGGGACCAATACGGACCAGGACGGACCAATACGGACCAGGACGGACCAGTACGGTCCAGTACGGAATACTAGGGACCAGTACGGACCACAAGGGGGCAGTACGGAGCAGTGTGGACCAGTACGGACCTGGACGGACCAGTATGGACCAGTGAGGACCAGTGCGGACCAGAACCGACCACTACGGACTAGTACGGACCACTATGGAACAGAACGTACCAGAACGGACCAGTACGGACTTGTAGGGACCAGTACGGACCGGTAGGGAACACTACGGACCAGTATGGAGCAGTACGGACCAGAACGGACCAGTACGGACCACTATGGACCAGTGCGGAACAGAACGGACAAGTACGGACTAGTACGGACCACTATGGAACAGAACGTACCAGAACGGACCAGTACGGACTGGTAGGGACCAGTACGGACCGGTAGGGAACACTACGGACCAGTATGGACCAGTACGGACCAGAACGGACCAGTACGGACCACTATGGACCAGTGCGGAACAGAACGGACAAGTACAGACTAGTACGGACCACTATGGAACAGAACGGACCAGTATGGACCAGTGCGGACCAGAACAGACCAGTATGGACCAGTATGGACCAGCACGGAACACTATGGACCAGTATGGACCAGAATGGACCACTATGGACCAGTACGGAGCAGAACGGACCAGTACGGACCAGTACGGACTACTAGTGACCAGTACGGACCACTAGGGGGCAGTACGGAGCACTATGGACCAGTATGGACCCGTGCGGATCAGTACGGACCACTATGGACGAGTACAGACCAGTACGGACCAGTACGGACCAGTATGGACCGGTATGGACCAGTGCGGACCAGTACGGACCAGTATGGACCAGTATGGACCAGTGCGGACCAGTACGGAACACTATGGACAAGGGCAGACCAGAACGGACCAGTACGGACCAGCACGGAACACTATGGACCAGTACGGACCAGAATAGACCAGTACGGACCAGTACGGAATACTAGGGACCAGTACGGACCACAAGGGGGCAGTACGGAACAGTATGAACCAGTACGGACCAGGACGGACCAGTACGGACCAGTACGGACCAGTATGGACCGGTATGGACCGGTACGGACCAGTACGGACCAGTATGGACCAGTATGGACCAGTGCGGACCAGTACGGACCAGTATGGACAAGGGCAGACCAGTACGGACCAGTACGGACCAGTATGGACCGGTATGGACCAGTACGGACCAGTACGGACCACTATGGACCAGTACGGGCCAGAATGGACCAGTACGGACCACTATGGAACAGTACGGACCAGAACGGACCAGTATGGACCAGTGCGGACCAGAACAGACCAGTACGGACCAGTACGGACCAGTATGGACCAGTGCGGACCAGTATGGACCAGTGCGGACCAGTGCGGAACAGAACGGACAAGTACGGACTAGTACGGACCACTATGGAACAGAACGGACCAGTATGGACCAGTGCCGACCAGAACAGACCAGTACGGACCAGTACGGACCAGTATGGACCAGTGCGGACCAGTATGGACCAGTGCGGACCAGTACGGACCAGTATGGACCGGTATGGACCAGTACGGACCAGTATGGACCAGTATGGACCAGTACGGACCAGAACGGACCAATAGGGTACACTACGGACCAGTACGGACCAGTGCGGACCAGAACAGACCACTACGGACCAGAACGGACCAGTACGGACCAGTATGGACCAGTGCGGACCAGAACAGACCAGTACGGACCAGTACGGACCAGTATGGACCAGTGCGGACAGGTATGGTCCAGTGCGGACTAGTGCGGACCAGTATGGACCAGAACGGACCAGTACGGACAAGTACGGAATACTAGGGACCAGTACGGACCACAAGGGGGCAGTACGGAGCAGTATGGACCAGTACGGACCAGTACGGAATACTAGGGACCAGTGAGGACCAGTGCGGACCAGAACCGACCAGTACGGACTAGTACGGACCACTATGGAACAGAACGTACCAGAACGGACCAGTACGGACTGGTAGGGACCAGTACGGACCGGTAGGGAACACTATGGACCAGTATGGACCAGTACGGACCAGAACGGACCAGTACGGACCACTATGGACCAGTGCGGAACAGAACGGACAAGTACGGAATAGTACGGACCACTATGGAACAGAACGTACCAGTACGGACCAGTGCGGACCAGAACAGACCAGTACGGACCAGAACGGACCAGTACGGACCAGTATGGACCAGTGCCGACCAGAACAGACCAGTACGGACCAGTACGGACCAGTATGGACCAGTGCGGACCAGTATGGACCAGTGCGGACCAGTACGGACCAGTATGGACCAGTATGGACCAGTACGGACCAGTATGGACCAGTATGGACCAGTACGGACCAGAACGGACCAATAGGGTACACTACGGACCAGTACAGACCAGTGCGGACCAGAACAGACCAGTACGGACCAGTACGGACCAGTACGGACCAGTATGGACCAGTATGGACCAGTACGGACCAGTATGGACCAGTATGGACCAGTACGGACCAGTATGGACCAGTATGGACCAGTACGGACCAGAACGGACCAATAGGGTACACTACGGACCAGTACGGACCAGTGCGGACCAGAACAGACCAGTACGGACAAGAACGGACCAGTTCGGACCAGTATGGACCAGTGCGGATCAGTACGGACCACTATGGACGAGTACAGACCAGTACGGACCAGTACGGACCAGTATGGACCAGTGCGGACCAGTACGGACCAGTATGGACCAGTATGGACCAGTGCGGACCAGTACGGACCAGTATGGACAAGGGCAGACCAGAACGGACCAGTACGGACCAGCACGGAACACTATGGACCAGTACGGACCAGAATAGACCTGTACGGACCAGTACGGAATACTAGGGACCAGTACGGACCACAAGGGGGCAGTACGGAGCAGTATGGACCAGTACGGACCAGTACGGACCAGTACGGACCAGTATGGACCGGTATGGACCGGTACGGACCAGTACGGACAAGGGCAGACCAGTACGGACCAGTACGGACCAGTATGGACCGGTATGGACCAGTACGGACCAGTACGGACCAGTACGGGCCAGTACGGACCAGTACGGACCATTGCGGTCCAGTATGGACCATTGCGGACCAGAACGGACCTGTATGGACCAGAACAGAACAGGACGGACCAGTACGGACCAGTACGGACCAGAACGGACTAATAGGGACCACTACGGACCAGTACGGACCAGTACAGACGAGTATGGACCAGTATGGACCAGTACGGACCAGTATGGACCAGTGCGGACCAGTACGGACCAGTGCGGACCAGAACGGACCAGTATGGACCAGTATGGACCAGTATGGATCAGTAGGGAACAATACGGACCAGGACGGACCAGTACGGACCAGTATGGACCAGTACGGACCACTATGGACCTGTACGGACCAGTATGGACCAGTACGGACCAGTACGGACAAGTATGGACCAGTGCGGACCAGAACGGACCAGTATGGACCAGTATGGACCAGTATGGATCGGTAGGGACCAATACGGACCAGGATGGACCAATACGGACCAGGACGGACCAGTACGGTCCAGTACGGAATACTAGGGACCAGTACGGACCACAAGGGGGCAGTACGGAGCAGTGTGGACCAGTACGGACCTGGACGGACCAGTATGGACCAGTGAGGACCAGTGCGGACCAGAACCGACCAGTACGGACTAGTACGGACCACTATGGAACAGAACGTACCAGAACGGACCAGTACGGACTGGTAGGGACCAGTACGGACCGGTAGGGAACACTACGGACCAGTATGGACCAGTACGGACCAGAACGGACCAGTACGGACCACTATGGACCAGTGCGGAACAGAACGGACAAGTACGGACTAGTACGGACCACTATGGAACAGAACGTACCAGTATGGACCAGTGCGGACCAGAACAGACCAGTACGGACCAGTACGGACCAGTATGGACCAGTGCGGACCAGTATGGACCAGTGCGGACCAGTGCGGAACAGAACGGACAAGTACGGACTAGTACGGACCACTATGGAACAGAACGGACCAGTATGGACCAGTGCGGACCAGAACAGACCAGTATGGACCAGTATGGACCAGCACGGAACACTATGGACCAGTATGGACCAGAATGGACCACTATGGACCAGTACGGAGCAGAACGGACCAGTACGGACCAGTACGGACTACTAGTGACCAGTACGGACCACTAGGGGGCAGTACGGAGCACTATGGACCAGTATGGACCCGTGCGGATCAGTACGGACCACTATGGACGAGTACAGACCAGTACGGACCAGTACGGACCAGTATGGACCGGTATGGACCAGTGCGGACCAGTACGGACCAGTATGGACCAGTATGGACCAGTGCGGACCAGTACGGAACACTATGGACAAGGGCAGACCAGAACGGACCAGTACGGACCAGCACGGAACACTATGGACCAGTACGGACCAGAATAGACCAGTACGGACCAGTACGGAATACTAGGGACCAGTACGGACCACAAGGGGGCAGTACGGAACAGTATGAACCAGTACGGACCAGGACGGACCAGTACGGACCAGTACGGACCAGTATGGACCGGTATGGACCGGTACGGACCAGTACGGACCAGTATGGACCAGTATGGACCAGTGCGGACCAGTACGGACCAGTATGGACAAGGGCAGACCAGTACGGACCAGTACGGACCAGTATGGACCGGTATGGAGCAGTACGGACCAGTACGGACCACTATGGACCAGTACGGGCCAGAATGGACCAGTACGGACCACTATGGAACAGTACGGACCAGAACGGACCAGTATGGACCAGTGCGGACCAGAACAGACCAGTACGGACCAGTACGGACCAGTATGGACCAGTGCGGACCAGTATGGACCAGTGCGGACCAGTGCGGAACAGAACGGACAAGTACGGACTAGTACGGACCACTATGGAACAGAACGGACCAGTATGGACCAGTGCCGACCAGAACAGACCAGTACGGACCAGTACGGACCAGTATGGACCAGTGCGGACCAGTATGGACCAGTGCGGACCAGTACGGACCAGTATGGACCAGTATGGACCAGTACGGACCAGTATGGACCAGTATGGACCAGTACGGACCAGAACGGACCAATAGGGTACACTACGGACCAGTACGGACCAGTGCGGACCAGAACAGACCACTACGGACCAGAACGGACCAGTACGGACCAGTATGGACCAGTGCGGACCAGAACAGACCACTACGGACCAGAACGGACCAGTATGGACCAGTACGGACCAGTATGGACCAGTGCGGACCAGAACAGACCAGTACGGACCAGTACCAACCAGTATGGACCAGTGCGGACAGGTATGGTCCAGTGCGGACTAGTGCGGAC
>NW_027099637.1:172500-244045 GCF_031753505.1 Anomalospiza imberbis | reverse complement strand
AGTTTGAAAAACTCCACTATGTCACAGTGGCTCCATGGTTCCATGATGTTCACTTAGGCCGCAATGGAATCCTAGCTTTCGTCATGTCACAGTGCCTGCTTGGCTCCATGTGGCCTTACCTCGGAGTTCAATCATCTTCCATCACGTCACCATAATCTCCTTGGCTTGAAAAAGCTCTACAGTGTCACCAGGGCTCCTTAATTCCATGGGGCCTTACCTGTTGGTTCAATCATCTTCCATCATGTCACAATTGACTCCTTGGTCTGAAAAACCTCCACTGTGTCACAGTGGCCGGGCCCCTTGGTTCCATGTGGTTCAGTTAGGCCACAGTGGAATCCTTGCTTTCTTCATGTCACAATGGCCTCCTTGGCTCCATGTGGCCTTGCCTCTGAGTTCAATCATCTGCCATCATGTCATAATAGTTTTCTTGGACTGAAAAAGCTCTACAGAGTGTCACCATGGCTCCTCCGTTCCATGTGGTCTTACCTGGAGGTGTAATAATCTTCCATCATGTCACGATGGTCTCCTTGGTCTGAAAAAGCTCCAATGTGTCACAGTGGCCTCTTGGTTCCAATGCGCCAGGTGGTTCTGTTGTGTCACAATGGAGTCCTTGCTTTCTTCATATCAAAACGACTCCTTGTCTGCATGTGGCCTTACCTATGAGTTCAATCATCTTCCATCATGTCACAATGGTCTCCTTGGTCGGAAAAACCTCCACTGTGTCACAGTGGCTCCTTGGTTCCATGTGGTTCAGTTAGGCCACAGTGGAATCCTTGCTTTCTTCATGTCACAATGCCTCCTTGGCTCCATGTGGCCTTACCTCTGAGTTCAATCATCTTCCATCATGTCACAATAATCTCCTTGGTTTGAGAAAGCTACAGAGTGTCACCATGGTGCCATGATTCCATGTGTGAACCTGTTGGTTCAATCATCTTCCACCATGTCACAATGATCTCCTTGCTTTCCAAAAGCTCCATTGTGTCACAGTGGCCCCTTGGTTCCTTGCAGTTCTGTCATGTCACAATGTTAACCGTGCTTTCTACATGTCACAATGGCCCTAGGCTCTTTCTGGCCTTACCTGTTGGTTTCAGCATCTTCCATCATGTCACAATGACTCCTTGGTCTCAAAAAGCTCCACTGTGTAACTGTGGCCCCTTGGTTCCATGCGCCATGCGAATCTGTCGTGTCACAATGGAATCCTTGCTTTCTTTGCGTGAAAATGGCTGCTTGGCTTCAAGTGGCCTTACCTGTGTGTTCAATCACTTCCATCATGTCACAATCATCTCCTGAGTTTGAAAAAACCCCACTGTGTCACAGTGGCTCCTTGGTTCCATGTGGTTCAGTCAGGCCACAGTGGAATCCTTGCCTTCGTCATGTCACAATGCCTCCTTGGCTCCATGAGGCCTTACCTGTTGGTTTAATCTCCTTCCATCATGTCACAATGGTCTCCTTGGCCTGATTAAATGTTCCAGTGTGTCACAGTGGCCTCTTGGTTCCATGCGCCATGTGGTTCTGTTGTGTCACAATGGAGTCCTTGCTTTCTCCAAATCAAAACGACTCCTTGACTGCATGTGGGCCTTACATGTGAGTTTGCTCATCTTCCATCACGTCACAATGGTCTCCTTGGCCTTAAAATCCTCCACTGTGTCACAGTGAATCCTTGGTTCGATGTGGTTCTATTAGGCACCACTGGAATCCTTGCTTTCTTCATGTCACAATGCCTCCCTGTCTCCATGTGGCCTTGCCTCTGAGTTCAATCATCTGCCATCATGTCATAATAGTCTCCTTGGACTGAAAAAGCTCTACAGAGTGTCACCATGGCTCCTCTGTTCCATGTGGTCTTACCTGGAGGTGTAATAATCTTCCGTCATGTCACGATGGTCTCCTTGGTCTGAAAAAGCTCCAATGTGTCACAGTGGCCTCTTGGTTCCATGCGCCAGGTGGTTCTGTTGTGTCACAATGGAGTCCTTGCTTTCTTCATATCAAAACGACTCCTTGTCTGCATGTGGCCTTACCTATGAGTTCAATCATCTTCCATCATGTCACAATGGTCTCCTTGGTCGGAAAAACCTCCACTGTGTCACAGAGGCTCCTTGGTTCCATGTGGTTCAGTTAGGCCACAGTGGAATCCTTGCTTTCTTCATGTCACAATGCCTCCTTGGCTCCATGTGGCCTTACCTCTGAGTTCAATCATCTTCCATCATGTCACAATAATCTCCTTGGTTTGAGAAAGCTACAGAGTGTCACCATGGTGCCATGATTCCATGTGGCCTTACCTGTTGGTTCAATCATCTTCCACCATGTCACAATGATCTCCTTGCTTTCCAAAAGCTCCATTGTGTCACAGTGGCCCCTTGGTTCCTTGCAGTTCTGTCATGTCACAATGTTAACCGTGCTTTCTACATGTCACAATGGCCCTAGGCTCTTTCTGGCCTTACCTGTTGGTTTCAGCATCTTCCATCATGTCACAATGACTCCTTGGTCTCAAAAAGCTCCACTGTGTAACTGTGGCCCCTTGGTTCCATGCGCCATGCGAATCTGTCGTGTCACAATGGAATCCTTGCTTTCTTTGCGTGAAAATGGCTGCTTGGCTTCAAGTGGCCTTACCTGTGTGTTCAATCACTTCCATCATGTCACAATCATCTCCTGAGTTTGAAAAAACCCCACTGTGTCACAGTGGCTCCTTGGTTTCCATGTGGTTCAGTCAGGCCACAGTGGAATCCTTGCCTTCGTCATGTCACAATGCCTCCTTGGCTCCATGAGGCCTTACCTGTTGGTTTAATCTCCTTCCATCATGTCACAATGGTCTCCTTGGCCTGATTAAATGTTCCAGTGTGTCACAGTGGCCTCTTGGTTCCATGCGCCATGTGGTTCTGTTGTGTCACAATGGAGTCCTTGCTTTCTCCAAATCAAAACGACTCCTTGACTGCATGTGGCCTTACATGTGAGTTTGCTCATCTTCCATCACGTCACAATGGTCTCCTTGGCCTTAAAATCCTCCACTGTGTCACAGTGAATCCTTGGTTCGATGTGGTTCTATTAGGCAACTGGAATCCTTGCTTTCTTCATGTCACAATGCCTCCCTGTCTCCATGTGGCCTTGCCTCTGAGTTCAATCATCTGCCATCATGTCATAATAGTCTCCTTGGACTGAAAAAGCTCTACAGAGTGTCACCATGGCTCCTCTGTTCCATGTGGTCTTACCTGGAGGTGTAATAATCTTCCGTCATGTCACGATGGTCTCCTTGGTCTGAAAAAGCTCCAATGTGTCACAGTGGCCTCTTGGTTCCATGCGCCAGGTGGTTCTGTTGTGTCACAATGGAGTCCTTGCTTTCTTCATATCAAAACGACTCCTTGTCTGCATGTGGCCTTACCTATGAGTTCAATCATCTTCCATCATGTCACAATGGTCTCCTTGGTCGGAAAAACCTCCACTGTGTCACAGAGGCTCCTTGGTTCCATGTGGTTCAGTTAGGCCACAGTGGAATCCTTGCTTTCTTCATGTCACAATGCCTCCTTGGCTCCATGTGGCCTTACCTCTGAGTTCAATCATCTTCCATCATGTCACAATAATCTCCTTGGTTTGAGAAAGCTACAGAGTGTCACCATGGTGCCATGATTCCATGTGGCCTTACCTGTTGGTTCAATCATCTTCCACCATGTCACAATGATCTCCTTGCTTTCCAAAAGCTCCATTGTGTCACAGTGGCCCCTTGGTTCCTTGCAGTTCTGTCATGTCACAATGTTAACCGTGCTTTCTACATGTCACAATGGCCCTAGGCTCTTTCTGGCCTTACCTGTTGGTTTCAGCATCTTCCATCATGTCACAATGACTCCTTGGTCTCAAAAAGCTCCACTGTGTAACTGTGGCCCCTTGGTTCCATGCGCCATGCGAATCTGTCGTGTCACAATGGAATCCTTGCTTTCTTTGCGTGAAAATGGCTGCTTGGCTTCAAGTGGCCTTACCTGTGTGTTCAATCACTTCCATCATGTCACAATCATCTCCTGAGTTTGAAAAAACCCCACTGTGTCACAGTGGCTCCTTGGTTCCATGTGGTTCAGTCAGGCCACAGTGGAATTCTTGCCTTCGTCATGTCACAATGCCTCCTTGGCTCCATGAGGCCTTACCTATTGGTTTAATCTCCTTCCATCATGTCACAATGGTCTCCTTGGTCTGAAAAAGTTCCAGTGTGTCACAGTGGCCTGTTGGTTCCATGCGCCATGTGGTTCTGTTGTGTCACAATGGAGTCCTTGCTTTCTTCAAATCAAAACGACTCCTTGACTGCATGTGGCCTTACATGTGAGTTTGCTCATCTTCCATCACGTCACAATGGTCTCCTTGGCCTTAAAATCCTCCACTGTGTCACAGTGGCTCCTTGGTTCGATGTGGTTCTATTAGGCACCACTGGAATCCTTGCTTTCTTCATGTCACAATGCCTCCCTGTCTCCATGTGGCCTTGCCTCTGAGTTCAATCATCTGCCATCATGTCATAATAGTCTCCTTGCATTGCAAAGCTCTACAGTGTCACCCTGGCTCCTCATTTTAATGTGGCCTTACCTGTGAGTTCAATCATCTTCCATCATGTCACAATCGTCTCCTGAGTTTGAAAAAACTCCACTGTGTCACAGTGGCTCCTTGGTTCCATGTGGATCAGTCAGGCCACAGTGGAATCCTTGCCTTCGTCATGTCACAATGCCTCCTTGGCTCCTTGTAGCCTTACCTGTTGGTTTAATCTTCTTCCACCATGTCACAATGGTCTCCTTGGTTTCCAAAAGCTCCATTGTGTCACAGTGGCCCTTTGGTTCCATGCAGTTCTGTCATGTCACAATGTTAACCGTGCTTTCTACATGTCACCATGGCCCTTGGCTCCTTGTGGCCTTGCCTGTTGGTTTCAGCATCTTCCATCATGTCACAATGACCCCTTCGTCTGAAAAAGCTCCACTGTGTAACTGTGGCCCCTTGGTTCCATGCGCCTTGCGGATCTGTCGTGTCACAATGGAATCCTTGCTTTCTTTGCGTGAAAATGGCTGCTTGGCTTCAAGTGGCCTTACCTGTGTGTTCAATCACTTCCATCATGTCACAATCATCTCCTGAGTTTGAAAAAACCCCACTGTGTCACAGTGGCTCCTTGGTTTCAAGAGGTTCACTTAGGCCGCAATGGAATCCTTGCTTTCATCATGTCACAATGCCTCCTTGGCTCCATGAGGCCTTTACATCTGCGTTCAACTATCTTCCATCACGCCACCATAGTCTCCTTGGCTTGAAAAAGCTCTACAGTGTCAACACGGTTTCTTCATTCCATGGGGCCTTACCTATTGGTTTAATCATCTTCCATCATGTCACAATGACTCCTTGGTCCGAAAAAACGTCCACTGTGTCACAGTGGCCCCTTGGTTCCACGCGCCATGCGGTTCTGTTATGTCGCAATGGAGTCCTTGCTTTTTTCGTGTCAAAACGACTCCTTGACTGCATGTGGCCTTACCTGTGAGTTTGCTCATCCTCCATCACGTCACAATGGTCTCCTTGGCCTTAAAAACCTCCACTGTGTCACAGTGACTCCTTGGTTCGATGTGGTTCTATTAGGCACCACTGGAATCCTTGCTTTCTTCATGTCACAATGCCTCCTTGGCTCCATTTGGCCTTACCTCTGAGTTCAATCATCTGCCATCATGTCATAATAGTCTCCTTGAATTGCAAAGCTCTACAGTGTCACCCTGGCTCCTGATTTTAATGTATCCTTACCTGTGAGTTCAATCATCTTCCATCATGTCACAATCGTCTCCTGAGTGTGAAAAAACTCCACTGTGTCACAGTGGCTCCTTGGTTCCATGTGGTTCAGTCAGGCCACAGTGGAATCCTTGCCTTCGTCATGTCACAATGCCTCCTTGGCTCCATGTGGCCTTAGCTGTTGGTTTAATCTTCTTCCATCACGTCACAATGGTCTCCTTGGCCTGATTAAATGTTCCAGTGTGTCACAGTGGCCACTTGGTTCCATGCGCCATGTGGTTCTGTTGTGTCACAATGGAGTCCTTGCTTTCTTCATATCAAAACGACACCTTGACTGCATGTGGCCTCGCCTGTTTGTTCAATCATCTTCCATCATGTCACAATCGTCTCCTGAGTTTGAAAAACTCCACTGTGTCACAGTGGCTCCATGGTTCCATGATGTTCACTTAGGCCGCAATGGAATCCTAGCTTTCGTCATGTCACAGTGCCTGCTTGGCTCCATGTGGCCTTACCTCGGAGTTCAATCATCTTCCATCACGTCACCATAATCTCCTTGGCTTGAAAAAGCTCTACAGTGTCACCAGGGCTCCTTAATTCCATGGGGCCTTACCTGTTGGTTCAATCATCTTCCATCATGTCACAATTGACTCCTTGGTCTGAAAAACCTCCACTGTGTCACAGTGGCCGGCCCCTTGGTTCCATGTGGTTCAGTTAGGCCACAGTGGAATCCTTGCTTTCTTCATGTCACAATGCCTCCTTGGCTCCATGTGGCCTTGCCTCTGAGTTCAATCATCTGCCATCATGTCATAATAGTTTTCTTGGACTGAAAAAGCTCTACAGAGTGTCACCATGGCTCCTCCGTTCCATGTGGTCTTACCTGGAGGTGTAATAATCTTCCATAATGTCACGATGGTCTCCTTGGTCTGAAAAAGCTCCAATGTGTCACAGTGGCCTCGTGGTTCCATGCGCCAGGTGGTTCTGTTGTGTCACAATGGAGTCCTTGCTTTCTTCATATCAAAACGACTCCTTGTCTGCATGTGGCCTTACCTATGAGTTCAATCATCTTCCATCATGTCACAATGGTCTCCTTGGTCGGAAAAACCTCCACTGTGTCACAGTGGCTCCTTGGTTCCATGTGGTTCAGTTAGGCCACAGTGGAATCCTTGCCTTCGTCATGTCACAATGCCTCCTTGGCTCCATGTGGCCTTAGCTGTTGGTTTAATCTTCTTCCATCACGTCACAATGGTCTCCTTGGCCTGATTAAATGTTCCAGTGTGTCACAGTGGCCACTTGGTTCCATGCGCCATGTGGTTCTGTTGTGTCACAATGGAGTCCTTGCTTTCTTCATATCAAAACGACACCTTGACTGCATGTGGCCTCGCCTGTTTGTTCAATCATCTTCCATCATGTCACAATTGTCTCCTGAGTTTGAAAAAACTCCACTGTGTCACAGTGTCTCCATGATTCCATGATGTTCACTTAGGCCGCAATGGAATCCTAGCTTTCGTCATGTCACAGTGCCTGCTTGGCTCCATGTGGCCTTACCTCGGAGTTCAATCATCTTCCATCACGTCACCATAATCTCCTTGGCTTGAAAAAGCTCTACAGTGTCACCAGGGCTCCTTAATTCCATGGGGCCTTACCTGTTGGTTCAATCATCTTCCATCATGTCACAATTGACTCCTTGGTCTGAAAAACCTCCACTGTGTCACAGTGGCCGGCCCCTTGGTTCCATGTGGTTCAGTTAGGCCACAGTGGAATCCTTGCTTTCTTCATGTCACAATGCCTCCTTGGCTCCATGTGGCCTTGCCTCTGAGTTCAATCATCTGCCATCATGTCATAATAGTTTTCTTGGACTGAAAAAGCTCTACAGAGTGTCACCATGGCTCCTCCGTTCCATGTGGTCTTACGTGGAGGTGTAATAATCTTCCATCATGTCACGATGGTCTCCTTGGTCTGAAAAAGCTCCAATGTGTCACAGTGGCCTCTTGGTTCCATGCGCCAGGTGGTTCTGTTGTGTCACAATGGAGTCCTTGCTTTCTTCATATCAAAACGACTCCTTGTCTGCATGTGGCCTTACCTATGAGTTCAATCATCTTCCATCATGTCACAATGGTCTCCTTGGTCGGAAAAACCTCCACTGTGTCACAGTGGCTCCTTGGTTCCATGTGGTTCTGTTAGGCCACAGTGGAATCCTTGCTTTCTTCATGTCACAATGCCTCCGTGGCTCCATGTGGCCTTACCTCTGAGTTCAATCATCTCCCATCATGTCACAATAATCTCCTTGGTTTGAGAAAGCTACAGAGTGTCACCATGGCGCCATGATTCCATGTGGCCTTACCTGTTGGTTCAATCATCTTCCACCATGTCACAATGATCTCCTTGCTTTCCAAAAGCTCCATTGTGTCACAGTGGCCACTTGGTTCCTTGCAGTTCTGTCATGTCACAATGTTAACCGTACTTTCTACATGTCAAAATGGCCCTAGGCTCTTTCTGGCCTTACCTGTTGGTTTCAGCATCTTCCATCATGTCACAATGACTCCTTGGTCTCAAAAAGCTCCACTGTGTAACTGTGGCCCCTTGGTTCCATGCGCCATGCGAATCTGTCGTGTCACAATGGAATCCTTGCTTTCTTTGCGTGAAAATGGCTGCTTGGCTTCAAGTGGCCTTACCTGTGTGTTCAATCACTTCCATCATGTCACAATCATCTCCTGAGTTTGAAAAAACCCCACTGTGTCACAGTGGCTCCTTGGTTCCATGTGGTTCAGTCAGGCCACAGTGGAATCCTTGCCTTCGTCATGTCACAATGCCTCCTTGGCTCCATGAGGCCTTACCTGTTGGTTTAATCTCCTTCCATCATGTCACAATGGTCTCCTTGGCCTGATTAAATGTTCCAGTGTGTCACAGTGGCCTCTTGGTTCCATGCGCCATGTGGTTCTGTTGTGTCACAATGGAGTCCTTGCTTTCTCCAAATCAAAACGACTCCTTGACTGCATGTGGCCTTACATGTGAGTTTGCTCATCTTCCATCACGTCACAATGGTCTCCTTGGCCTTAAAAACCTCCACTGTGTCACAGTGACTCCTTGGTTCGATGTGGTTCTATTAGGCACCACTGGAATCCTTGCTTTCTTCATGTCACAATGCCTCCTTGGCTCCATTTGGCCTTACCTCTGAGTTCAATCATCTGCCATCATGTCATAATAGTCTCCTTGAATTGCAAAGCTCTACAGTGTCACCCTGGCTCCTGATTTTAATGTATCCTTACCTGTGAGTTCAATCATCTTCCATCATGTCACAATCGTCTCCTGAGTGTGAAAAAACTCCACTGTGTCACAGTGGCTCCTTGGTTCCATGTGGTTCAGTCAGGCCACAGTGGAATCCTTGCCTTCGTCATGTCACAATGCCTCCTTGGCTCCATGTGGCCTTAGCTGTTGGTTTAATCTTCTTCCATCACGTCACAATGGTCTCCTTGGCCTGATTAAATGTTCCAGTGTGTCACAGTGGCCACTTGGTTCCATGCGCCATGTGGTTCTGTTGTGTCACAATGGAGTCCTTGCTTTCTTCATATCAAAACGACACCTTGACTGCATGTGGCCTCGCCTGTTTGTTCAATCATCTTCCATCATGTCACAATCGTCTCCTGAGTTTGAAAAACTCCACTGTGTCACAGTGGCTCCATGGTTCCATGATGTTCACTTAGGCCGCAATGGAATCCTAGCTTTCGTCATGTCACAGTGCCTGCTTGGCTCCATGTGGCCTTACCTCGGAGTTCAATCATCTTCCATCACGTCACCATAATCTCCTTGGCTTGAAAAAGCTCTACAGTGTCACCAGGGCTCCTTAATTCCATGGGGCCTTACCTGTTGGTTCAATCATCTTCCATCATGTCACAATTGACTCCTTGGTCTGAAAAACCTCCACTGTGTCACAGTGGCCGGCCCCTTGGTTCCATGTGGTTCAGTTAGGCCACAGTGGAATCCTTGCTTTCTTCATGTCACAATGCCTCCTTGGCTCCATGTGGCCTTGCCTCTGAGTTCAATCATCTGCCATCATGTCATAATAGTTTTCTTGGACTGAAAAAGCTCTACAGAGTGTCACCATGGCTCCTCCGTTCCATGTGGTCTTACCTGGAGGTGTAATAATCTTCCATAATGTCACGATGGTCTCCTTGGTCTGAAAAAGCTCCAATGTGTCACAGTGGCCTCGTGGTTCCATGCGCCAGGTGGTTCTGTTGTGTCACAATGGAGTCCTTGCTTTCTTCATATCAAAACGACTCCTTGTCTGCATGTGGCCTTACCTATGAGTTCAATCATCTTCCATCATGTCACAATGGTCTCCTTGGTCGGAAAAACCTCCACTGTGTCACAGTGGCTCCTTGGTTCCATGTGGTTCAGTTAGGCCACAGTGGAATCCTTGCCTTCGTCATGTCACAATGCCTCCTTGGCTCCATGTGGCCTTAGCTGTTGGTTTAATCTTCTTCCATCACGTCACAATGGTCTCCTTGGCCTGATTAAATGTTCCAGTGTGTCACAGTGGCCTCTTGGTTCCATGCGCCATGTGGTTCTGTTGTGTCACAATGGAGTCCTTGCTTTCTCCAAATCAAAACGACTCCTTGACTGCATGTGGCCTTACATGTGAGTTTGCTCATCTTCCATCACGTCACAATGGTCTCCTTGGCCTTAAAAACCTCCACTGTGTCACAGTGACTCCTTGGTTCGATGTGGTTCTATTAGGCACCACTGGAATCCTTGCTTTCTTCATGTCACAATGCCTCCTTGGCTCCATTTGGCCTTACCTCTGAGTTCAATCATCTGCCATCATGTCATAATAGTCTCCTTGAATTGCAAAGCTCTACAGTGTCACCCTGGCTCCTGATTTTAATGTATCCTTACCTGTGAGTTCAATCATCTTCCATCATGTCACAATCGTCTCCTGAGTGTGAAAAAACTCCACTGTGTCACAGTGGCTCCTTGGTTCCATGTGGTTCAGTCAGGCCACAGTGGAATCCTTGCCTTCGTCATGTCACAATGCCTCCTTGGCTCCATGTGGCCTTAGCTGTTGGTTTAATCTTCTTCCATCACGTCACAATGGTCTCCTTGGCCTGATTAAATGTTCCAGTGTGTCACAGTGGCCACTTGGTTCCATGCGCCATGTGGTTCTGTTGTGTCACAATGGAGTCCTTGCTTTCTTCATATCAAAACGACACCTTGACTGCATGTGGCCTCGCCTGTTTGTTCAATCATCTTCCATCATGTCACAATCGTCTCCTGAGTTTGAAAAACTCCACTGTGTCACAGTGGCTCCATGGTTCCATGATGTTCACTTAGGCCGCAATGGAATCCTAGCTTTCGTCATGTCACAGTGCCTGCTTGGCTCCATGTGGCCTTACCTCGGAGTTCAATCATCTTCCATCACGTCACCATAATCTCCTTGGCTTGAAAAAGCTCTACAGTGTCACCAGGGCTCCTTAATTCCATGGGGCCTTACCTGTTGGTTCAATCATCTTCCATCATGTCACAATTGACTCCTTGGTCTGAAAAACCTCCACTGTGTCACAGTGGCCGGCCCCTTGGTTCCATGTGGTTCAGTTAGGCCACAGTGGAATCCTTGCTTTCTTCATGTCACAATGCCTCCTTGGCTCCATGTGGCCTTGCCTCTGAGTTCAATCATCTGCCATCATGTCATAATAGTTTTCTTGGACTGAAAAAGCTCTACAGAGTGTCACCATGGCTCCTCCGTTCCATGTGGTCTTACCTGGAGGTGTAATAATCTTCCATAATGTCACGATGGTCTCCTTGGTCTGAAAAAGCTCCAATGTGTCACAGTGGCCTCGTGGTTCCATGCGCCAGGTGGTTCTGTTGTGTCACAATGGAGTCCTTGCTTTCTTCATATCAAAACGACTCCTTGTCTGCATGTGGCCTTACCTATGAGTTCAATCATCTTCCATCATGTCACAATGGTCTCCTTGGTCGGAAAAACCTCCACTGTGTCACAGTGGCTCCTTGGTTCCATGTGGTTCAGTTAGGCCACAGTGGAATCCTTGCCTTCGTCATGTCACAATGCCTCCTTGGCTCCATGTGGCCTTAGCTGTTGGTTTAATCTTCTTCCATCACGTCACAATGGTCTCCTTGGCCTGATTAAATGTTCCAGTGTGTCACAGTGGCCACTTGGTTCCATGCGCCATGTGGTTCTGTTGTGTCACAATGGAGTCCTTGCTTTCTTCATATCAAAACGACACCTTGACTGCATGTGGCCTCGCCTGTTTGTTCAATCATCTTCCATCATGTCACAATTGTCTCCTGAGTTTGAAAAAACTCCACTGTGTCACAGTGTCTCCATGATTCCATGATGTTCACTTAGGCCGCAATGGAATCCTAGCTTTCGTCATGTCACAGTGCCTGCTTGGCTCCATGTGGCCTTACCTCGGAGTTCAATCATCTTCCATCACGTCACCATAATCTCCTTGGCTTGAAAAAGCTCTACAGTGTCACCAGGGCTCCTTAATTCCATGGGGCCTTACCTGTTGGTTCAATCATCTTCCATCATGTCACAATTGACTCCTTGGTCTGAAAAACCTCCACTGTGTCACAGTGGCCGGCCCCTTGGTTCCATGTGGTTCAGTTAGGCCACAGTGGAATCCTTGCTTTCTTCATGTCACAATGCCTCCTTGGCTCCATGTGGCCTTGCCTCTGAGTTCAATCATCTGCCATCATGTCATAATAGTTTTCTTGGACTGAAAAAGCTCTACAGAGTGTCACCATGGCTCCTCCGTTCCATGTGGTCTTACCTGGAGGTGTAATAATCTTCCATCATGTCACGATGGTCTCCTTGGTCTGAAAAAGCTCCAATGTGTCACAGTGGCCTCTTGGTTCCATGCGCCAGGTGGTTCTGTTGTGTCACAATGGAGTCCTTGCTTTCTTCATATCAAAACGACTCCTTGTCTGCATGTGGCCTTACCTATGAGTTCAATCATCTTCCATCATGTCACAATGGTCTCCTTGGTCGGAAAAACCTCCACTGTGTCACAGTGGCTCCTTGGTTCCATGTGGTTCTGTTAGGCCACAGTGGAATCCTTGCTTTCTTCATGTCACAATGCCTCCGTGGCTCCATGTGGCCTTACCTCTGAGTTCAATCATCTCCCATCATGTCACAATAATCTCCTTGGTTTGAGAAAGCTACAGAGTGTCACCATGGCGCCATGATTCCATGTGGCCTTACCTGTTGGTTCAATCATCTTCCACCATGTCACAATGATCTCCTTGCTTTCCAAAAGCTCCATTGTGTCACAGTGGCCCCTTGGTTCCTTGCAGTTCTGTCATGTCACAATGTTAACCGTGCTTTCTACATGTCAAAATGGCCCTAGGCTCTTTCTGGCCTTACCTGTTGGTTTCAGCATCTTCCATCATGTCACAATGACTCCTTGGTCTCAAAAAGCTCCACTGTGTAACTGTGGCCCCTTGGTTCCATGCGCCATGCGAATCTGTCGTGTCACAATGGAATCCTTGCTTTCTTTGCGTGAAAATGGCTGCTTGGCTTCAAGTGGCCTTACCTGTGTGTTCAATCACTTCCATCATGTCACAATCATCTCCTGAGTTTGAAAAAACCCCACTGTGTCACAGTGGCTCCTTGGTTCCATGTGGTTCAGTCAGGCCACAGTGGAATCCTTGCCTTCGTCATGTCACAATGCCTCCTTGGCTCCATGAGGCCTTACCTGTTGGTTTAATCTCCTTCCATCATGTCACAATGGTCTCCTTGGCCTGATTAAATGTTCCAGTGTGTCACAGTGGCCTCTTGGTTCCATGCGCCATGTGGTTCTGTTGTGTCACAATGGAGTTCTTGCTTTCTTCATATCAAAACGACTCCTTGTCTGCATGTGGCCTTACCTATGAGTTCAATCATCTTCCATCATGTCACAATGGTCTCCTTGGTCGGAAAAACCTCCACTGTGTCACAGTGGCTCCTTGGTTTCAAGAGGTTCACTTAGGCCGCAATGGAATCCTTGCTTTCGTCATGTCACAATGCCTCCTTGGCTCCATGAGGCCTTTACATCTGCGTTCAACTATCTTCCATCACGCCACCATAGTCTCCTTGGCTTGAAAAAGCTCTACAGTGTCAACACGGTTTCTTCATTCCATGGGGCCTTACCTATTGGTTTAATCATCTTCCATCATGTCACAATGACTCCTTGGTTTGAAAAACGTCCACTGTGTCACAGTGGCCCCTTGGTTCCACGCGCCATGCGGTTCTGTTATGTCGCAATGGAGTCCTTGCTTTTTTCGTGTCAAAACGACTCCTTGACTGCATGTGGCCTTACCTGTGAGTTTGCTCATCCTCCATCACGTCACAATGGTCTCCTTGGCCTTAAAAACCTCCACTGTGTCACAGTGACTCCTTGGTTCGATGTGGTTCTATTAGGCACCACTGGAATCCTTGCTTTCTTCATGTCACAATGCCTCCTTGGCTCCATTTGGCCTTACCTCTGAGTTCAATCATCTGCCATCATGTCATAATAGTCTCCTTGAATTGCAAAGCTCTACAGTGTCACCCTGGCTCCTGATTTTAATGTATCCTTACCTGTGAGTTCAATCATCTCCCATCATGTCACAATCGTCTCCTGAGTGTGAAAAAACTCCACTGTGTCACAGTGGCTCCTTGGTTCCATGTGGTTCAGTCAGGCCACAGTGGAATCCTTGCCTTCGTCATGTCACAATGCCTCCTTGGCTCCATGTGGCCTTAGCTGTTGGTTTAATCTTCTTCCATCACGTCACAATGGTCTCCTTGGCCTGATTAAATGTTCCAGTGTGTCACAGTGGCCACTTGGTTCCATGCGCCATGTGGTTCTGTTGTGTCACAATGGAGTCCTTGCTTTCTTCATATCAAAACGACACCTTGACTGCATGTGGCCTCGCCTGTTTGTTCAATCATCTTCCATCATGTCACAATTGTCTCCTGAGTTTGAAAAAACTCCACTGTGTCACAGTGGCTCCATGGTTCCATGATGTTCACTTAGGCCGCAATGGAATCCTAGCTTTCGGCATGTCACAGTGCCTCCTTGGCTCCATGTGGCCTCAGCTCGGAGTTCAATCATCTTCCATCACGTCACCATAATCTCATTGGCTTGAAAAAGCTCTACAGTGTCACCAGGGCTCCTTAATTCCATGGGGCCTTACCTGTTGGTTCAATCATCTTCCATCATGTCACAATTGACTCCTTGGTCTGAAAAACCTCCACTGTGTCACAGTGGCCGGCCCCTTGGTTCCATGTGGTTCAGTTAGGCCACAATGGAATCCTTGCTTTCTTCATGTCACAATGCCTCCTTGGCTCCATGTGGCCTTGCCTCTGAGTTCAATCATCTGCCATCATGTCATAATAGTCTCCTTGGACTGAAAAAGCTCTACAGAGTGTCACCATGGCTCCTCCGTTCCATGTGGCCTTACCTGGAGGTGTAATAATCTTCCGTCATGTCACGCTGGTCTCCTTGGTCTGAAAAAGCTCCAATGTGTCACAGTGGCCTCTTGGTTCCATGCGCCAGGTGGTTCTGTTGTGTCACAATGGAGTCCTTGCTTTCTTCATATCAAAACGACACCTTGACTGCATGTGGCCTCGCCTGTTTGTTCAATCATCTTCCATCATGTCACAATCGTCTCCTGAGTTATAAAAAACTTCACTGTGTCACAGTGTCTCCATGGTTCCATGATGTTCACTTAGGCCGCAATGGAATCCTAGCTTTCGTCATGTCACAGTGCCTGCTTGGCTCCATGTGGCCTTACTTCGGAGTTCAATCATCTTCCATCACGTCACCATAATCTCATTGGCTTGAAAAAGCTCTACAGTGTCACCAGGGCTCCTTAATTCCATGGGGCCTTACCTGTTGGTTCAATCATCTTCCATCATGTCACAATTGACTCCTTGGTCTGAAAAACCTCCACTGTGTCACAGTGGCCGGCCCCTTGGTTCCATGTGGTTCAGTTAGGCCACAGTGGAATCCTTGCTTTCTTCATGTCACAATGCCTCCTTGTCTCCATGTGGCCTTGCCTCTGAGTTCAATCATCTGCCATCATGTCATAATAGTCTCCTTGGACTGAAAAAGCTCTACAGAGTGTCACCATGGCTCCTCCGTTCCATGTGGTCTTACCTGGAGGTGTAATAATCTTCCGTCATGTCACGATGGTCTCCTTGGTCTGAAAAAGCTCCAATGTGTCACAGTGGCCTCTTGGTTCCATGCGCCAGGTGGTTCTGTTGTGTCACAATGGAGTCCTTGCTTTCTTCATATCAAAACGACTCCTTGTCTGCATGTGGCCTTACCTATGAGTTCAATCATCTTCCATCATGTCACAATGGTCTCCTTGGTCGGAAAAACCTCCACTGTGTCACAGAGGCTCCTTGGTTCCATGTGGTTCAGTTAGGCCACAGTGGAATCCTTGCTTTCTTCATGTCACAATGCCTCCTTGGCTCCATGTGGCCTTACCTCTGAGTTCAATCATCTTCCATCATGTCACAATAATCTCCTTGGTTTGAGAAAGCTACAGAGTGTCACCATGGTGCCATGATTCCATGTGGCCTTACCTGTTGGTTCAATCATCTTCCACCATGTCACAATGATCTCCTTGCTTTCCAAAAGCTCCATTGTGTCACAGTGGCCCCTTGGTTCCATGCAGTTCTGTCATGTCACAATGTTAACCGTGCTTTCTACATGTCACAATGGCCCTAGGCTCTTTCTGGCCTTACCTGTTGGTTTCAGCATCTTCCATCATGTCATAATGACTCCTTGGTCTCAAAAAGCTCCACGGTGTAACTGTGGCCCCTTGGTTCCATGCGCCATGCGAATCTGTCGTGTCACAATGGAATCCTTGCTTTCTTTGCGTGAAAATGGCTGCTTGGCTTCAAGTGGCCTTACCTGTGTGTTCAATCACTTCCATCATGTCACAATCATCTCCTGAGTTTGAAAAAACCCCACTGTGTCACAGTGGCTCCTTGGTTTCAAGAGGTTCACTTAGGCCACAATGGAATCCTTGCTTTCATCATGTCACAATGCCTCTTTGGCTCCATGAGGCCTTTACATCTGCGTTCAACTATCTTCCATCACGCCACCATAGTCTCCTTGGCTTGAAAAAGCTCTACAGTGTCAACACGGTTTCTTCATTCCATGGGGCCTTACCTATTGGTTTAATCATCTTCCATCATGTCACAATGACTCCTTGGTCCGAAAAACATCCACTGTGTCACAGTGGCCCCTTGGTTCCACGCGCCATGCGGTTCTGTTATGTCGCAATGGAGTCCTTGCTTTTTTCGTGTCAAAACGACTCCTTGACTGCATGTGGCCTTACCTGTGAGTTTGCTCATCCTCCATCACGTCACAATGGTCTCCTTGGCCTTAAAAACCTCCACTGTGTCACAGTGACTCCTTGGTTCGATGTGGTTCTATTAGGCACCACTGGAATCCTTGCTTTCTTCATGTCACAATGCCTCCTTGGCTCCATTTGGCCTTACCTCTGAGTTCAATCATCTGCCATCATGTCATAATAGTCTCCTTGAATTGCAAAGCTCTACAGTGTCACCCTGGCTCCTGATTTTAATGTATCCTTACCTGTGAGTTCAATCATCTCCCATCATGTCACAATCGTCTCCTGAGTGTGAAAAAACTCCACTGTGTCACAGAGGCTCCTTGGTTCCATGTGGTTCAGTCAGGCCACAGTGGAATCCTTGCCTTCGTCATGTCACAATGCCTCCTTGGCTCCATGTGACCTTACCTGTTGGTTTAATCTTCTTCCACCATGTCACAATGGTCTCCTTGGCCTGATTAAATGTTCCAGTGTGTCACAGTGGCCACTTGGTTCCATGCGCCATGTGGTTCTGTTGTGTCACAATGGAGTCCTTGCTTTCTTCATATCAAAACGACACCTTGACTGCATGTGGCCTCGCCTGTTTGTTCAATCATCTTCCATCATGTCACAATCGTCTCCTGAGTTTGAAAAAACTCCACTGTGTCACAGTGGCTCCATGGTTCCATGATGTTCACTTAGGCCGCAATGGAATCCTAGCTTTCGGCATGTTGTCACAGTGCCTGCTTGGCTCCATGTGGCCTCACCTTGGAGTTCAATCATCTTCCATCACGTCACCATAATCTCATTGGCTTGAAAAAGCTCTACAGTGTCACCAGGGCTCCTTAATTCCATGGGGCCTTACCTGTTGGTTCAATCATCTTCCATCATGTCACAATTGACTCCTTGGTCTGAAAAACCTCCACTGTGTCACAGTGGCTCCTTGGTTCCATGTGGTTCAGTTAGGCCACAATGGAATCCTTGCTTTCTTCATGTCACAATGCCTCCTTGGCTCCATGTGGCCTTGCCTCTGAGTTCAATCATCTGCCATCATGTCATAATAGTCTCCTTGGACTGAAAAAGCTCTACAGAGTGTCTCCATGGCTCCTCCGTTCAATGTGGTCTTTCCTGGAGGTGTAATAATCTTCCGTCATGTCACGATGGTCTCCTTGGTCTGAAAAAGCTCCAATGTGTCACAGTGGCCTCTTGGTTCCATGCGCCAGGTGGTTCTGTTGTGTCACAATGGAGTCCTTGCTTTCTTCATATCAAAACGACTCCTTGTCTGCATGTGGCCTTACCTATGATTTCAATCATCTTCCATCATGTCACAATGGTCTCCTTGGTCGGAAAAACCTCCACTGTGTCACAGTGGCTCCTTGGTTCCATGTGGTTCAGTTAGGCCACAGTGGAATCCTTGCTTTCTTCATGTCACAATGCCTCCTTGGCTCCATGTGGCCTTACCTCTGAGTTCAATCATCTTCCATCATGTCACAATAATCTCCTTGGTTTGAGAAAGCTACAGAGTGTCACCATGGCGCCATGATTCCATGTGGCCTTACCTGTTGGTTCAATCATCTTCCACCATGTCACAATGGTCTCCTTGCTTTCCAAAAACTCCATTGTGTCATAGTGGCCCCTTGGTTCCTTGCAGTTCTGTCATGTCACAATGTTAACCGTGCTTTCTACATGTCACAATGGCCCTAGGCTCTTTGTGGCCTTATCTGTTGGTTTCCGCATCTTCCATCATGTCACAATGACTCCTTGGTCTCAAAAAGCTCCACTGTGTAACTGTGGCCCCTTGGTTCCATGCGCCTTGCGGATCTGTCGTGTCACAATGGAATCCTTGCTTTCTTTGCGTGAAAACGGCTGCCTGGCTTCAAGTGGCCTTACCTGTGTGTTCAATCACTTCCATCATGTCACAATCATCTCCTGAGTATGAAAAAACTCCACTGTGTCACAGTGGCTCCTTGGTTCCATGTGGATCAGTCAGGCCACAGTGGAATCCTTGCCTTCGTCATGTTACAATGCCTCCTTGGCTCCATGAGGCCTTACCTGTTGGTTTAATCTTCTTCCACCATGTCACAATGGTCTCCTTGCTTTCCAAAAGCTCCATTGTGTCACAGTGGCCCCTTGGTTCCATGCAGTTCTGTCATGTCACAATGTTAACCGTGCTTTCTACATGTCACCATGGCCCTTGGCTCCTTGTGGCCTTACCTGTTGGTTTCAGCATCTTCCATCATGTCACAATGACCCCTTCGTCTGAAAAAGCTCCACTGTGTAACTGTGGCCCCTTGGTTCCATGCGCCATGCGAATCTGTCGTGTCACAATGGAATCCTTGCTTTCTTTGCGTGAAAATGGATGCTTGGCTTCAAGTGGCCTTACCTGTGTGTTCAATCACTTCCATCATGTCACAATCATCACCTGAGTTTGAAAAAACCCCACTGTGTCACTGTGGCTCCTCGGTTTCATGAGGTTCACTTAGGCCAAAGTGGAATCCTTGCCTTCGTCATGTCACAATGCCTCCTTGGCTCCATGAGGCCTTACCTGTTGGTTTAATCTCCTTCCATCATGTCACAATGCTCTCCTTGGTCTGAAAAAGTTCCAGTGTGTCACAGTGGCCTGTTGGTTCCATGCGCCATGTGGTTCTGTTGTGTCACAACGGAGTCCTTGCTTTCTTCGTGTCAAAACGACTCCTTGGCTGGATGTGGCCATACCTGTGAGTTCAATCATCTTCCATCATGTCACAATGGTCTCCTGAGTTTGAAAAACCTCCACTGCGTCACAGAGGCTCCTTGGTTCAATGTGGTTCAGTTGGGCCACAGTGGAATCCTTGCTTTCTTCATGTCACAATGCCTCCTTGGCTCCATGTGGCCTTACCTCTGAGTTCAATCATCTGCCATCATGTCATAACAGTCTCCTTGGAGTGCAAAGCTCTACAGTGTCACCCTGGCTCCTGATTTTAATGTATCCTTACCTGTGAGTTCAATCATCTCCCATCATGTCACAATCGTCTCCTGAGTGTGAAAAAACTCCACTGTGTCACAGTGGCTCCTTGGTTCCATGTGGTTCATTCAGGCCACAGTGGAATCCTTGCCTTCGTCATGTCACAATGCCTCCCTTGCTCCATGTGGCCTTAGCTGTTGGTTTAATCTTCTTCCATCATGTCACAATGGTCTCCTTGGCCTGAAAAATTCCAGTGTGTCACAGTGGCCACTTGGTTCCATGCGCCATGTGGTTCTGTTGTGTCACAATGGAGTCCTTGCTTTCTTCATATCAAAACGACACCTTGACTGCATGTGGCCTCGCCTGTTTGTTCAATCATCTTCCATCATATCACAATCGTCTCCTGAGTTTGAAAAAACTCCACTGTGTCACAGTGTCTCCATGGTTCCATGATGTTCACTTAGGCCGCAATGGAATCCTAGCTTTCGGCATGTCACAGTGCCTCCTTGGCTCCATGTGGCCTCACCTCGGAGTTCAATCATCTTCCATCACGTCACCATAATCTCCTTGGTTTGAAAAAGCTCTACAGTGTCACCAGGGCTCCTTAATTCCATGGGGCCTTACCTGTTGGTTCAATCATCTTTCATCATGTCACAATGGACTCCGTGATCTGAAAAACCTCCACTGCGTCACAGTGGCCGGCCCCTTGGTTCCATGTGGTTCAGTTAGGCCACAATGGAATCCTTGCTTTCTTCATGTCACATGTTCCGTGTGGTTCAGTCAGGCCACAGTGGAATCCTTGCCTTTGTCATGTCACAATGCCTCCCTTGCTCCATTTGGCCTTAGCTGTTGGTTTAATCTTCTTCCATCACGTCACAATGGTCTCCTTGGCCTGATTAAATGTTCCAGTGTGTCACAGTGGCCACTTGGTTCCATGCGCCATGTGGTTCTGTTGTGTCACAATGGAGTCCTTGCTTTCTTCATATCAAAACGACACCTTGACTGCATGTGGCCTCGCCTGTTTGTTCAATCATCTTCCATCATGTCACAATCGTCTCCTGAGTTTGAAAAAACTCCACTGTGTCACAGTGGCTCCATGGTTCCATGATGTTCACTTAGGCCGCAATGGAATCCTAGCTTTCGTCATGTCACAGTGCCTGCTTGGCTCCATGTGGCCTCACCTCGGAGTTCAATCATCTTCCATCACGTCACCATAATCTCCTTGGCTTGAAAAAGCTCTACAGTGTCACCAGGGCTCCTTAATTCCATGGGGCCTTACCTGTTGGTTCAATCATCTTCCATCATGTCACAATGGACTCCTTGGTCCTTTTCCACTCCAGTGGAAAAAGTTCCACTGTGTCACAGTGGCCGGCCCCTTGGTTCCATGTGGTTCAGTTAGGCCACAATGGAATCCTTGCTTTCTTCATGTCACAATGCCTCCTTGTCTCCATGTGGCCTTGCCTCTGAGTTCAATCATCTGCCATCATGTCATAATAGTCTCCTTGGACTGAAAAAGCTCTACAGAGTGTCACCATGGCTCCTCCGTTCCATGTGGTCTTTCCTGGAGGTGTAATAATCTTCCGTCATGTCACGATGGTCTCCTTGGTCTGAAAAAGCTCCAATGTGTCACAGTGGCCTCTTGGTTCCATGCGCCAGGTGGTTCTGTTGTGTCACAATGGAGTCCTTGCTTTCTTCATATCAAAACGACTCCTTGTCTGCATGTGGCCTTACCTATGAGTTCAATCATCTTCCATCATGTCACAATGGTCTCCTTGGTCGGAAAAACCTCCACTGTGTCACAGTGGCTCCTTGGTTCCATGTGGTTCAGTTAGGCCACAGTGGAATCCTTGCTTTCTTCATGTCACAATGCCTCCTTGGCTCCATGTGGCCTTACCTCTGAGTTCAATCATCTCCCATCATGTCACAAAATTCTCCTTGGTTTGAGAAAGCTACAGAGTGTCACCATGGCGCCATGATTCCATGTGGCCTTACCTGTTGGTTCAATCATCTTCCACCATGTCACAATGGTCTCCTTGCTTTCCAAAAACTCCATTGTGTCACAGTGGCCCCTTGGTTCCATGCAGTTCTGTCATGTCACAATGTTAACCGTGCTTTCTACATGTCACAATGGCCCTTGGCTCCTTGTGGCCTTACCTGTTGGTTTCAGCATCTTCCATCATGTCACAATGACTCCTTGGTCTCAAAAAGCTCCACTGTGTAACTGTGGCCCCTTGGTTCCATGCGCCTTGCAGATCTGTCGTGTCACAATGGAATCCTTGCTTTCTTTGCGTGAAAATGGCTGCTTGGCTTCAAGTGGCCTTACCTGTGTGTTCAATCACTTCCATCATGTCACAATCATCTCCTGAGTCTGAAAAAACCCCACTGTGTCACAGTGGTTCCTTGGTTCCATGTGGTTCAGTCAGGCCACAGTGGAATCCTTGCCTTCGTCATGTCACAATGCCTCCTTGGCTCCATGAGGCCTTACCTGTTGGTTTAATCTTCTTCCATCATGTCACAATGGTCTCCTTGGTCTGAAAAACTCCAATGTGTCACAGTGGCCTCTTGGTTCCATGCGCCTCTTGGTTCTGTTGTGTCACAATGGAGTCCTTGCTTTCTTCGTGTCAAAACGACTCCTTGACTGGATGTGGCCATACCTGTGAGTTCAATCATCTTCCATCATGTCACAATGGTCTCCTGAGTTTGAAAAACCTCCACTGCGTCACAGAGGCTCCTTGGTTCGATGTGGTTCAGTTGGGCCACAGTGGAATCCTTGCTTTCTTCTTGTCACAATGCCTCCTTGTCTCCATGTGGCCTTACCTCTGAGTTCAATCATCTGCCATCATGTCATAACAGTCTCGTTGGAGTGCAAAGCTCTACAGTGTCACCCTGGCTCCTGATTTTAATGTATCCTTACCTGTGAGTTCAATCATCTCCCATCATGTCACAATCGTCTCCTGAGTGTGAAAAAACTCCACTGTGTCACAGTGGCTCCTTGGTTCCATGTGGTTCATTCAGGCCACAGTGGAATCCTTGCCTTCGTCATGTCACAATGCCTCCTTGGCTCCATGTGGCCTTAGCTGTTGGTTTAATCTTCTTCCATCATGTCACAATGGTCTCCTTGGCCTGAAAAATTCCAGTGTGTCACAGTGGCCACTTGGTTCCATGCGCCATGTGGTTCTGTTGTGTCACAATGGAGTCCTTGCTTTCTTCATATCAAAACGACACCTTGACTGCATGTGGCCTCGCCTGTTTGTTCAATCATCTTCCATCATGTCACAATGGACTCCTTGGTCTGAAAAAGTTCCACTGTGTCACAGTGGCCGGCCCCTTGGTTCCATGTGGTTCGGTTAGGCCACAATGGAATCCTTGCTTTCTTCATGTCACAATGCCTCCTTGTCTCCATGTGGCCTTGCCTCTGAGTTCAATCTTCTGCCATCATGTCATAATAGTCTCCTTGGACTGAAAAAGCTCTACAGAGTGTCACCATGGCTCCTCCGTTCCATGTGGTCTTTCCTGGAGGTGTAATAATCTTCCGTCATGTCACGATGGTCTCCTTGGTCTGAAAAAGCTCCAATGTGTCACAGTGGCCTCTTGGTTCCATGCGCCAGGTGGTTCTGTTGTGTCACAATGGAGTCCTTGCTTTCTTCATATCAAAACGACTCCTTGTCTGCATGTGGCCTTACCTATGAGTTCAATCATCTTCCATCATGTCACAATGGTCTCCTTGGTCGGAAAAACCTCCACTGTGTCACAGTGGCTCCTTGGTTCCATGTGGTTCAGTTAGGCCACAGTGGAATCCTTGCTTTCTTCATGTTACAATGCCTCCTTGTCTCCATGTGGCCTTACCTCTGAGTTCAATCATCTGCCATCATGTCACAATAATCTCCTTGGTTTGAGAAAGCTACAGAGTGTCACCATGGCGCCATGATTCCATGTGGCCTTACCTGTTGGTTCAATCATCTTCCACCATGTCACAATGGTCTCCTTGGTTTCCAAAAGCTCCATTGTATCACAGTGGCCCCTTGGTTCCATGCAGTTCTGTCATGTCACAATGTTAACCGTGCTTTCTACATGTCACAATGGCCCTTGGCTCCTTGTGGCCTTACCTGTTGGTTTCAGCATCTTCCATCATGTCACAATGACTCCTTGGCCACAAAAAGCTCCACTGTGTAACTGTGGCGCCTTGGTTCCATGCGCCATGCGGATCTGTCGTGTCACAATGGAATCCTTGCTTTCTTTGCGTGAAAATGGCTGCTTGGCTTCAAGCGGCCTTACCTGTGTGTTCAATCACTTCCATCATGTCACAATCATCTCCTGAGTTTGAAAAAACCTCACTGTGTTACAGTGGCTCCTTGGTTTCAAGAGGTTCACTTAGGCCGCAATGGAATCCTTGCTTTCATCATGTCACAATGCCTCCTTGGCTCCATGAGGCCTTTACATCTGCGTTCAACTATCTTCCATCACGCCACCATAGTCTCCTTGGCTTGATAAAGCTCTACAGTGTCAACACGGTTTCTTCATTCCATGGGGCCTTACCTATTGGTTTAATCATCTTCCATCATATCACAATGACTCCTTGGTCCGAAAAACGTCCACTGTGTCACAGTGGCTCCTTGGTTCCACGCGCCATGCGGTCTGTTATGTCGGAATGGAGTCCTTGCTTTTTTCGTGTCAAAACGACGCCTTGACTGCATGTGGCCTTACCTGTGAGTTTGCTCATCTTCCATCATGTCACAATGGTCTCCTTGGCCTTAAAAACCTCCAGTGTGTCACAGTGACTCCTTGGTTCGATGTGGTTCTATTTGGCACCGCTGGAATCCTTGCTTTCTTCATGTCACAATGCCTCCTTGGCTCCATGTGGCCTTACCTCTGAGTTCAATCATCTGCCATCATGTCATAATAGTCTCCCTGCATTGCAAAGCTCTACAGTGTCACCCTGGCTCCTCATTTTAATGTGGCTTTACCTGTGAGTTCAATCATCTTCCATCATGTCACAATCGTCTCCTGAGTTTGAAAAAACTCCACTGTGTCACAGTGGCTCCATGGTTCCATGATGTTCACTTAGGCCGCAATGGAATCCTAGCTTTCGTCATGTCACAGTGCCTCCTTGGCTCCATGTGGCCTTACCTCGGAGTTCAATCATCTTCCATCACGTCACCATAATCTCATTGGCTTGAAAAAGCTCTACAGTGTCACCAGGGCTCCTTAATTCCATGGGGCCTTACCTGTTGGTTCAATCATCTTCCATCATGTCACAATGGACTCCTTGGTCTGAAAAAGTTCCACGGTGTCACAGTGGCCCACCTCTTGGTTCCATGTGGTTCAGTTAGGCCACAATGGAATCGTTGCTTTCTTCATGTCACAATGCCTCCTTGTCTCCATGTGGCCGTGCCTCTGAGTTCAATCATCTGTCATCATATCATAATAGTCTCCTTGGACTGAAAAAGCTCTACAGAGTGTCACCATGGCTCCTCCGTTCCATGTGGTCTTACCTGGAGGTGTAATAATCTACCGTCATGTCACGCTGGTCTCCTTGGTCTGAAAAAGCTCCAATGTGTCACAGTGGCCTCTTGGTTCCATGCGCCAGGTGGTTCTGTTGTGTCACAATGCAGTCCTTGCTTTCTTCATATCTAAACAACTCCTTGAATGCATGTGGCCTTACCTGTGAGTTCAACCATCTTCCATCATGTCACAATGGTCTCCTTGGTCTGAAAAACCTCCACTGTGTCACAGCGGCTCCTAGGTTCCATGTGTTTCAGTCAGGCCACAGTGGAATCCTTGCTTTCTTCATGTTACAATGCCTCCTTGTCTCCATGTGGCCTTACCTCTGAGTTCAATCATCTGCCTTCATGTCACAATCGTCTCCTGAGTTTGAAAAAACTCCACTGTGTCACAGTGGCTCCTTGGTTCCATGTGGTTCATTCAGGCCACAGTGGAATCCTTGCCTTCGTCATGTCACAATGCCTCCTTGGCTCCTTGTAGCCTTAGCTGTTGGTTTAATCTTCTTCCATCATGTCACAATGGTCTCCTTGGTTTCCAAAAGCTCCATTGTGTCACAGTGGCCCCTTGGTTCCATGCAGTTCTGTCGTGTCACAATGTTAACCGTGCTTTCTACATGTCACAATGGCCCTAAGCTCCTTGTGGCCTTACCTGTTGGTTTCAGCAACTTTCATCATGTCACCATGACTCCTTGGCCTCAAAAAGCTCCACTGTGTAACTGTGGCGCCTTGGTTCCATGCGCCTTGCGGATCTGTCATGTCACAATGGAATCCTTGCTTTCTTTGCGTGAAAACGGCTGCTTGGCTTCAAGTGGCCTTACCTGTGTGTTCAATCACTTCCATCATGTCGCAAACATCTCCTGAATTTGAAAAAACCCCACTGTGTCACAGTGGCCTCTTGGTTCCATGCGCCATGTGGTTCTGTTGTGTCACAATGGAGTCCTTGCTTTCTTCAAATCAAAATGACTCCTTGACTTCATGTGGCCTTACCTGCGAGTTTGCTCATCGTCCATCATGTCACAATGGTCTCCTTGGCCTTAAAAACCTCCAGTGTGTCACAGTGACTCCTTGGTTCGATGTGGTTCTATTAGGCACCACTGGAATCCTTGCTTTCTTCATGTCACAATGCCTCCCTGTCTCCATGTGGCCTTGCCTCTGAGTTCAATCATCTGCCATCATGTCATAATAGTCTCCTTGCATTGCAAATCTCTACAGTGTCACCCTGGCTCCTCATTTTAATGTATCCTTACCTGTGAGTTCAATCATCTTCCATCATGTCACAATCGTCTCCTGAGTGTGAAAAAACTCCACTGTGTCACAGTGGCTCCTTGGTTCCATGTGGTTCAGTCAGGCCACAGTGGAATCCTTGCCTTTGTCATGTCACAATGCCTCCTTGGCTCCATGTGGCCTTACCTCTTGGTTTAATCTCCTTCCATCATGTCACAATGGTCTCCTTGGCCTGAAAAAGTTCCAGTGTGTCACAGTGGCTCCTTGGTTCCATGCGCCATGTGGTTCTGTTGTGTCACAATGGAGTCCTTTCTTTCTTCCTATCAAAACGACTCCTTGACTGCATGTGGCCTCGCCTGTTTGTTCAATCATCTTCCATCATGTCACAATCGTCTCCTGAGTTTGAAAAAACTCCACTGTGTCACAGTGGCTCCATGGTTCCACGATGTTCACTTAGGCCGCAATGGAATCCTAGCTTTCGTCATGTCACAGTGCCTCCTTGGCTCCATGTGGCCTTACCTCGGAGTTCAATCATCTTCCATCACGTCACCATAATCTCCGTGGCTTGAAAAAGCTCTACAGTGACACCAGGGCTCCTTAATTACATGGGGCCTTACCTGTTGGTTCAATAATCTTCCTTCATGTCACAATGGACTCCTTGGTCTGAAAAACCTCCACTGTGTCACAGTGGCTCCTTGGTTCCATGTGGTTCAGTTAGGCCACAGTGGAATCCTTGCTTTCTTCATGTCACAATGCCTCCTTGGCTCCATTTGGCCTTACCTCTGAGTTCAATCCTCTTCCATCATGTCACAATAATCTCCTTGGATTGAGAAAGCTACAGAGTGTCACTATGGCGCCATGATTCCATGTGGCCTTACCTGTTGGTTCAATCATCTTCCACCATGTCACAATGGTCTCCTTGCTTTCCAAAAGTTCCATTGTGTCACAGTGGCCCCTTGGTTCCATGCAGTTCTGTCATGTCACAATGTTAACCGTGCTTTCTACATGTCACCATGGCCCTTGGCTCCATGTGGCCTTACCTGTTGGTTTCAGCATCTTCCATCATGTCACAATGACTCCTTGGTCTCAAAAAGCTCCACTGTGTAACTGTGGCCCCTTGGTTCCATGCGCCTTGCGGATCTGTCGTGTCACAATGGTATCCTTGCTTTCTTTGTGTGAAAACGGCTTCCTGGCTTCAAGTGGCCTTACCTGTGTGTTCAATCACTTCCATCATGTCACAATCGTCTCCTGAGTTTGAAAAAAACCCCACTGTGTCACAGTGGCTCCTTGGTTCCATGTGGTTCAGTCAGGCCACAGTGGAATCCTTGCCTTCGTCATGTCACAATGCCTCCTTGGCTCCTTGTAGCCTTACCTGTTGGTTTAATCTTCTTCCACCATGTCACAATGGTCTCCTTGCTTTCCAAAAGCTCCATTGTGTCACACTGGCCCCTTGGCTCCATGCAGTTCTGTCATGTCACAATGTTAACCGTGCTTTCTACATGTCACAATGGCCCTTGGCTCCATGTGGCCTTACCTGTTGGTTTCAGCATCTTCCATCATGTCACAATGACTCCTTGGCCTCAAAAAGCTCCACTGTGTAACTGTGGCCCCTTGGTTCCATGCGCCATGCGGATCTGTCGTGTCACAATGGAATCCTTGCTTTCTTTGCATGAAAACGGCTGCTTGGCTTCAAGTGGCCTTACCTGTGAGTTCAATCATCTTCCATCATGTCACAATCGTCTCCTGAGTTTGAAAAAACCCCACTGTGTCACAGTGGCTCCTTGGTTCCATGTGGTTCAGTCAGGCCACAGTGGAATCCTTGCCTTCGTCATGTCACAATGCCTCCTTGGCTCCATGTGGCCTTATCTCTTGGTTTAATGTTCTTCCATCATGTCACAATGGTCTCCTTGGCCTGAAAAATTCAAGTGTGTCACAGTGGCCTCTTGGTTCCAAGCGCCATGTGGTTCTGTTGTGTCACAATGGAGTCCTTGCTTTCTTCATATCAAAACGACACCTTGACTGCATGTGGCCTCGCCTGTTTGTTCAATCATCTTCCATCATGTCACAATCGTCTCCTGAGTTTGAAAAAACTCCACTGTGTCACAGTGTCTCCATGGTTCCATGATGTTCACTTAGGCCGCAATGGAATCCTAGCTTTCGTCATGTCACAGTGCCTCCTTGGCTCCATGTGGCCTTACCTCGGAGTTCAATCATCTTCCATCACGTCACCATAATCTCCTTGGCTTGAAAAAGCTCTACAGTGTCACCAGGGCTCCTTAATTCCATGGGGCCTTACCTGTTGGTTCAATCATCTTCCATCATGTCACAATGGACTCCTTGGTCTGAAAAAGTTCCACGGTGTCACAGTGGCCCACCTCTTGGTTCCATGTGGTTCAGTTAGGCCACAATGGAATCGTTGCTTTCTTCATGTCACAATGCCTCCTTGGCTCCATGTGGCCTTGCCTCTGAGTTCAATCATCTGCCATCATGTCATAATAGTCTCCTTGGACTGAAAAAGCTCTACAGAGTTTCACCATGGCTCCTCCGTTCCATGTGGTCTTACCTGGAGGTGTAATAATCTACCGTCATGTCACGCTGGTCTCCTTGGTCTGAAAAAGCTCCAATGTGTCACAGTGGCCTCTTGGTTCCATGCGCCAGGTGGTTCTGTTGTGTCACAATGCAGTCCTTGCTTTCTTCATATCTAATCAACTCCTTGAATGCATGTGGCCTTACCTGTGAGTTCAACCATCTTCCATCATGTCACAATGGTCTCCTTGGTCTGAAAAACCTCCACTGTGTCACAGCGGCTCCTAGGTTCCATGTGTTTCAGTCAGGCCACAGTGGAATCCTTGCTTTCTTCATGTCACAATGCCTCCTTGGCTCCATTCGGCCTTACCTCTGAGTTCAATCATCTGCCTTCATGTCACAATCGTCTCCTGAGTTTGAAAAAAACCCCACTGTGTCACAGTGGCTCCTTGGTTCCATGTGGTTCATTCAGGCCACAGTGGAATCCTTGCCTTCGTCATGTCACAATGCCTCCTTGGCTCCTTGTAGCCTTAGCTGTTGGTTTAATCTTCTTCCACCATGTCACAATGGTCTCCTTGGTTTCCAAAAGCTCCATTGTGTCACACTGGCCCCTTGGCTCCATGCAGTTCTGTCATGTCACAATGTTAACCGTGCTTTCTACATGTCACAATGGCCCTAGGCTCCTTGTGGCCTTACCTGTTGGTTTCAGCAACTTCCATCATGTCACAATGACTCCTTGGCCTCAAAAAGCTCCACTGTGTAACTGCGGCCCCTTGGTTCCATGCACCTTGCGGATCTGTCGTGTCACAATGGAATCCTTGCTTTCTTTGCGTGAAAATGGCTGCTTGGCTTCAAGTGGCCTTACCTGTGTGTTCAATCACTTCCATCATGTCGCAATCATCTCCTGAGTTTGAAAAAACCCCACTGTGTCACAGTGGCCTCTTGGTTCCATGCGCCATGTGGTTCTGTTGTGTCACAATGGAGTCCTTGCTTTCTTCAAATCAAAACGACTCCTTGACTTCATGTGGCCTTACCTGCGAGTTTGCTCATCGTCCATCATGTCACAATGGTCTCCTTGGCCTTAAAAACCTCCAGTGTGTCACAGTGACTCCTTGGTTCGATGTGGTTCTATTAGGCACCACTGGAATCCTTGCTTTCTTCATGTCACAATGCCTCCTTGTTTCCATGTGGCCTTGCCTCTGAGTTCAATCATCTGCCATCATGTCATAATAGTCTCCTTGCATTGCAAATCTCTACAGTGTCACCCTGGCTCCTCATTTTAATGTGGCCTTACCTGTGAGTTCAATCATCTTCCATCATGTCACAATCGTCTCCTGAGTTTGAAAAAACCCCACTGTGTCACAGTGGCTCCTTGGTTCCATGTGGTTCAGTCAGGCCACAGTGGAATCCTTGCCTTCGTCATGTCACAATGCCTCCTTGGCTCCATGTGGCCTTACCTCTTGGTTTAATCTCCTTCCATCATGTCACAATGGTCTCCTTGGCCTGATTAAATGTTCCAGTGAGTCACAGTGGCTCCTTGGTTCCATGCGCCATGTGGTTCTGTTGTGTCACAATGGAGTCCTTGCTTTCTTCCTATCAAAACGACACATTGACTGCATGTGGCCTCGCCTGTTTGTTCAATCATCTTCCATCATGTCACAATCGTCTCCTGAGTTTGAAAAAACTCCACTGTGTCACAGTGGCTCCATGGTTCCACGATGTTCACTTAGGCCGCAATGGAATCCTAGCTTTCGTCATGTCACAGTGCCTCCTTGGCTCCATGTGGCCTTACCTCGGAGTTCAATCATCTTCCATCACGTCACCATAATCTCCGTGGCTTGAAAAAGCTCTACAGTGACACCAGGGCTCCTTAATTCCATGGGGCCTTACCTGTTGGTTCAATAATCTTCCTTCATGTCACAATGGACTCCTTGGTCTGAAAAAGTTCCACTGTGTCACAGTGGCTCCTTGGTTCCAAGTGGTTCTGTTAGGCCACAGTGGAATCCTTGCTTTCTTCATGTTACAATGCCTCCTTGGCTCCATTTGGCCTTACCTCTGAGTTCAATCCTCTTCCATCATGTCACAATAATCTCCTTGGTTTGAGAAAGCTACAGAGTGTCACTATGGCGCCATGATTCCATGTGGCCTTACCTGTTGGTTCAATCATCTTCCACCATGTCACAATGGTCTCCTTGCTTTCCAAAAGTTCCATTGTGTCACAGTGGCCCCTTGGTTCCATGCAGTTCTGTCATGTCACAATGTTAACCGTGCTTTCTACATGTCACCATGGCCCTTGGCTCCATGTGGCCTTACCTGTTGGTTTCAGCATCTTCCATCATGTCACAATGACTCCTTGGTCTCAAAAAGCTCCACTGTGTAACTGTGGCCCCTTGGTTCCATGCGCCTTGCGGATCTGTCGTGTCACAATGGTATCCTTGCTTTCTTTGTGTGAAAACGGCTTCCTGGCTTCAAGTGGCCTTACCTGTGTGTTCAATCACTTCCATCATGTCACAATCGTCTCCTGAGTTTGAAAAAAACCCCACTGTGTCACAGTGGCTCCTTGGTTCCATGTGGTTCAGTCAGGCCACAGTGGAATCCTTGCCTTCGTCATGTCACAATGCCTCCTTGGCTCCTTGTAGCCTTACCTGTTGGTTTAATCTTCTTCCACCATGTCACAATGGTCTCCTTGCTTTCCAAAAGCTCCATTGTGTCACACTGGCCCCTTGGCTCCATGCAGTTCTGTCATGTCACAATGTTAACCGTGCTTTCTACATGTCACAATGGCCCTTGGCTCCATGTGGCCTTACCTGTTGGTTTCAGCATCTTCCATCATGTCACAATGACTCCTTGGCCTCAAAAAGCTCCACTGTGTAACTGTGGCCCCTTGGTTCCATGCGCCATGCGGATCTGTCGTGTCACAATGGAATCCTTGCTTTCTTTGCATGAAAACGGCTGCTTGGCTTCAAGTGGCCTTACCTGTGAGTTCAATCATCTTCCATCATGTCACAATCGTCTCCTGAGTTTGAAAAAACCCCACTGTGTCACAGTGGCTCCTTGGTTCCATGTGGTTCAGTCAGGCCACAGTGGAATCCTTGCCTTCGTCATGTCACAATGCCTCCTTGGCTCCATGTGGCCTTATCTCTTGGTTTAATGTTCTTCCATCATGTCACAATGGTCTCCTTGGCCTGAAAAATTCAAGTGTGTCACAGTGGCCTCTTGGTTCCAAGCGCCATGTGGTTCTGTTGTGTCACAATGGAGTCCTTGCTTTCTTCATATCAAAACGACACCTTGACTGCATGTGGCCTCGCCTGTTTGTTCAATCATCTTCCATCATGTCACAATCGTCTCCTGAGTTTGAAAAAACTCCACTGTGTCACAGTGGCTCCATGGTTCCATGATGTTCACTTAGGCCGCAATGGAATCCTAGCTTTCGTCATGTCACAGTGCCTCCTTGGCTCCATGTGGCCTTACCTCGGAGTTCAATCATCTTCCATCACGTCACCATAATCTCCTTGGCTTGAAAAAGCTCTACAGTGTCACCAGGGCTCCTTAATTCCATGGGGCCTTACCTGTTGGTTCAATCATCTTCCATCATGTCACAATGGACTCCTTGGTCTGAAAAAGTTCCACGGTGTCACAGTGGCCCACCTCTTGGTTCCATGTGGTTCAGTTAGGCCACAATGGAATCGTTGCTTTCTTCATGTCACAATGCCTCCTTGGCTCCATGTGGCCTTGCCTCTGAGTTCAATCATCTGCCATCATGTCATAATAGTCTCCTTGGACTGAAAAAGCTCTACAGAGTGTCACCATGGCTCCTCCGTTCCATGTGGTCTTACCTGGAGGTGTAATAATCTACCGTCATGTCACGCTGGTCTCCTTGGTCTGAAAAAGCTCCAATGTGTCACAGTGGCCTCTTGGTTCCATGCGCCAGGTGGTTCTGTTGTGTCACAATGCAGTCCTTGCTTTCTTCATATCTAATCAACTCCTTGAATGCATGTGGCCTTACCTGTGAGTTCAACCATCTTCCATCATGTCACAATGGTCTCCTTGGTCTGAAAAACCTCCACTGTGTCACAGCGGCTCCTAGGTTCCATGTGTTTCAGTCAGGCCACAGTGGAATCCTTGCTTTCTTCATGTCACAATGCCTCCTTGGCTCCATTCGGCCTTACCTCTGAGTTCAATCATCTGCCTTCATGTCACAATCGTCTCCTGAGTTTGAAAAAAACCCCACTGTGTCACAGTGGCTCCTTGGTTCCATGTGGTTCATTCAGGCCACAGTGGAATCCTTGCCTTCGTCATGTCACAATGCCTCCTTGGCTCCTTGTAGCCTTAGCTGTTGGTTTAATCTTCTTCCACCATGTCACAATGGTCTCCTTGGTTTCCAAAAGCTCCATTGTGTCACACTGGCCCCTTGGCTCCATGCAGTTCTGTCATGTCACAATGTTAACCGTGCTTTCTACATGTCACAATGGCCCTAGGCTCCTTGTGGCCTTACCTGTTGGTTTCAGCAACTTCCATCATGTCACAATGACTCCTTGGCCTCAAAAAGCTCCACTGTGTAACTGCGGCCCCTTGGTTCCATGCACCTTGCGGATCTGTCGTGTCACAATGGAATCCTTGCTTTCTTTGCGTGAAAATGGCTGCTTGGCTTCAAGTGGCCTTACCTGTGTGTTCAATCACTTCCATCATGTCGCAATCATCTCCTGAGTTTGAAAAAACCCCACTGTGTCACAGTGGCCTCTTGGTTCCATGCGCCATGTGGTTCTGTTGTGTCACAATGGAGTCCTTGCTTTCTTCAAATCAAAACGACTCCTTGACTTCATGTGGCCTTACCTGCGAGTTTGCTCATCGTCCATCATGTCACAATGGTCTCCTTGGCCTTAAAACCTCCAGTGTGTCACAGTGACTCCTTGGTTCGATGTGGTTCTATTAGGCACCACTGGAATCCTTGCTTTCTTCATGTCACAATGCCTCCTTGTTTCCATGTGGCCTTGCCTCTGAGTTCAATCATCTGCCATCATGTCATAATAGTCTCCTTGCATTGCAAATCTCTACAGTGTCACCCTGGCTCCTCATTTTAATGTGGCCTTACCTGTGAGTTCAATCATCTTCCATCATGTCACAATCGTCTCCTGAGTTTGAAAAAACCCCACTGTGTCACAGTGGCTCCTTGGTTCCATGTGGTTCAGTCAGGCCACAGTGGAATCCTTGCCTTCGTCATGTCACAATGCCTCCTTGGCTCCATGTGGCCTTACCTCTTGGTTTAATCTCCTTCCATCATGTCACAATGGTCTCCTTGGCCTGATTAAATGTTCCAGTGAGTCACAGTGGCTCCTTGGTTCCATGCGCCATGTGGTTCTGTTGTGTCACAATGGAGTCCTTGCTTTCTTCCTATCAAAACGACACATTGACTGCATGTGGCCTCGCCTGTTTGTTCAATCATCTTCCATCATGTCACAATCGTCTCCTGAGTTTGAAAAAACTCCACTGTGTCACAGTGGCTCCATGGTTCCACGATGTTCACTTAGGCCGCAATGGAATCCTAGCTTTCGTCATGTCACAGTGCCTCCTTGGCTCCATGTGGCCTTACCTCGGAGTTCAATCATCTTCCATCACGTCACCATAATCTCCGTGGCTTGAAAAAGCTCTACAGTGACACCAGGGCTCCTTAATTCCATGGGGCCTTACCTGTTGGTTCAATAATCTTCCTTCATGTCACAATGGACTCCTTGGTCTGAAAAAGTTCCACTGTGTCACAGTGGCTCCTTGGTTCCAAGTGGTTCTGTTAGGCCACAGTGGAATCCTTGCTTTCTTCATGTTACAATGCCTCCTTGGCTCCATTTGGCCTTACCTCTGAGTTCAATCCTCTTCCATCATGTCACAATAATCTCCTTGGTTTGAGAAAGCTACAGAGTGTCACCATGGCGCCATGATTCCATGTGGCCTTACCTGTTGGTTCAATCATCTTCCACCATGTCACAATGGTCTCCTTGCTTTCCAAAAGTTCCATTGTGTCACAGTGGCCCCTTGGTTCCATGCAGTTCTGTCATGTCACAATGTTAACCGTGCTTTCTACATGTCACCATGGCCCTTGGCTCCATGTGGCCTTACCTGTTTGTTTCAGCGTCTTCCATCATGTCACAATGACTCCTTGGCCTCAAAAAGCTCCACTGCGTAACTGTGGCACCTTGGTTCCATGCGCCTTGCGGATCTGTCGTGTCACAATGGAATCCTTGCTTTCTTTGTGTGAAAACGGCTTCCTGGCTTCAAGTGGCCTTACCTGTGTGTTCAATCACTTCCATCATGTCGCAATCGTCTCCTGAGTTTGAAAAAAACCCCACTGTGTCACAGTGGCTCCTTGGTTCCATGTGGTTCAGTCAGGCCACAGTGGAATCCTTGCCTTCGTCATGTCACAATGCCTCCTAGGCTCCTTGTAGCCTTACCTGTTGGTTTAATCTTCTTCCACCATGTCACAATGGTCTCCTTGCTTTCCAAAAGCTCCATTGTGTCACAGTGGCCCCTTGGTTCCATGCAGTTCTGTCATGTCACAATGTTAACCGTGCTTTCTACATGTCACAATGGCCCTTGGCTCCATGTGGCCTTACCTGTTAGTTTCAGCATCTTCCATCATGTCACAATGACTCCTTGGTCTCAAAAAGCTCCACTGTGTAACTGTGGCCCCTTGGTTCCATGCGCCATGCGGATCTGTCGTGTCACAATGGAATCCTTGCTTTCTTTGCATGAAAACGGCTGCTTGGCTTCAAGTGGCCTTACCTGTGTGTTCAATCACTTCCATCATGTCACATTCATCTCCTGAGTTTGAAAAAACCCCCCACTGTGTCACAGTGGCTCCTTGGTTTCATGAGGTTCACTTAGGCCGCAATGGAATCCTTGCTTTCGTCATGTCACAATGCCTCCTTGGCTCCATGAGGCCTTTACATCTGCGTTCAACTATCTTCCATCACGCCACCATAGTCTCCTTGGCTTGATAAAGCTCTGCAGTGTCAACACGGCTTCTTCATTCCATGGGGCCTTACCTATTGGTTTAATCATCTTCCATCATGTCACAATAATCTCCTTGGTTTGAGAAAGCTCCAGAGTGCCACCATGGCGCCATTATTCCATGTTGCCTTACCTGTTGATTCAATCATCTTCCACCATGTCACAATGGTCTCCTTGCTTTCCAAAAGCACCACTGTGTCTCAGTGGCCTTAGGGTTCCATGCGGTTCCGTTGTGTCACAATGGTAACCTTGCTTTCTTTGTTTTACAATGGCTCCTTGGCTCCATGCGGTCTTACCTGTTTGTATAATCGTCTTCCATCATGTCACAATAATTCCTTTTTCTGAAAAAGCTCCACTGTGTCGCAGTGGCTCCTTAGTTCCAGCGATTCTGTTGTTTTACAATGGAATCCTTGCTTTCTTTGTGTCACAATGGCTCCTTGGCTGCATGCGGCCTTGCCTGGTGGTTTAATCATCTTCCATCATGTCACAATGGACTCCTTTGTTTGAAAAAGCTCCACATTGTCACAGTGGCTCTTTGACTCCATGCGGACCTACCTTTGGGTTCAATCATCTTCCATCATGTCAAAATGGTCTCTGTGGTTTCAAAAAGCTCCACAGTGGACAGGTGTCCCATTGATCCATGCGGTTCTGTCGTATCACACTGGAATCCTTGATTTCTTTGTGTCACACTGGATCCTTGGCACCATATGGCCTTTCCTGTGAGTTTGATCATCTTGCATCATGTCACAATGGTCTTCTTGGCCTGAAAAAGCTCAAATGTGTCACTGTGGCCCATTTGTTCCATGTGGTTCGGTTAGGCCACAGTGGAATCCTTGCTTTCTTCACTTTACAATGGCTCCATGGCTCCATGTGGTATTACCTGTTGGTTTAATCATCTTCCATCATGTCACAATAATTCCTTGGTCTGAAAAAGCTCCACTGTGCCATAGTGGCCCTTTGGTTCCCTGTGCCATGCGGTTCTGTTGTGTCACAATGGAGTCTATGCTTTCTTCGTGTCAAAACGACTCCTCGGCTCCATGTGGCCTTACCTCTGCCTTCAATCATCCTCCATCATGTCACAATAATCTCCTTGGTCAGAAAAAGCTCTACAGTGTCACCATGTCTCCTTCATTCCATGTGGCCTTACGCATGGGTTCATTCATCTTCCATCATGTGACAATGGTCTCCTTGGTTTGAAAAAGCTCAACTGAGTCACAGTGGCCACTTAGTTCCATGTGGTTCTGTCATATCACAATGGAATCCTTGATTTCTTCATGTCACAATGGCTCCTGGGCCCCATATTGCTTTACCTGTGAGTTTGATCATCTTCCATCATGTCACAATGGTCTCCTTGCTTTCAAAAAGCTCCACTGTGTCACAGTGGCCCCTTAGTTCCATGCGGTCTTGTTGTATCACAACGGAAACCTTGCTTTCTTCATGTCACAATGCGTCCTTGGCTCCATGCGGCCTTACGTGTTGGTTCAATCATCTTCCATCATGTGTTGTGGTTTGACATGGAAGTGATTTTTTCAGGAAGTTGGGTCAAACCAATCAGTGGTCAAGTTTGGATATTGGCACCTGAAGTGACCACTGAAGATAAGGATACGCCTCTGAGAACACAGGGTGTTAAAGGAGGAACTCCCAAGAGCTCGCTCTCTTTGGTTCCGGTCAGGGTGCAGTGCAGACCTCCCCTGCCCAGCCATGGGGCTGGGTGGGGGAGGGGAAGCCATGAGGCCTGGTCGAGGTGAGCTGAGGGGTAGAAGGACAGGAACCGAGCCAGCTCCTGTGGACGGAAGGGTGGAGAGAAGTGGAGATGTCTTTGTCATTCCCCCCTAGAGGGAAGAGACAGAGAGTCCGGACGGCACCTGTAATTTTGCCGGCGCGGAGGAGAAGGAGGGGGGGGGAAGGCGCCCAGCCTTGGCCTTGGGAATCGGCTGCTGGGCAGAGATTTCAGCCATCCAGGGAGTCTGAACTTTTAACCCTTTCCTGAGAAATGAAAGCTTTGTAAAATATTACTCCTCCTTGATTTGAAGTAGAAGAGAGACAGTCTGGGATCCAAGATGATGGAAGAGGAAATTTTTGAGTTGTAAGGAGATGATGGAATGGCTTGTGGCTGGACTTTTCTTGTTAGCCATAGACTGAACCAAATTCTCCTGAGAGAGGCTGTACTTAGTGGGGTGCGTTGGTAGGCCAAGAGATCTGTTTCAGTGACTACCAACAGAAGAATGGAGAGAAGAGAGGAAAGTTGAAGAGGGTGTGGAGAGGCCCTCAGTCTTCAGAGAAGAAGAAGAGAAGAACATCTCTGTTCTTGCACCCTCTTCCACAGGGGAAAATGGGGGGGGGGGGGGGACTGTAGTCCCAAGATGAGAAACTGAACTGTTATTTTTCTTGGTCCTTGGCAAAGCGTCCTTAAAGGAGGCCTATGAGCAGTCTGTCCATGCACGGTGGTGAGAGCACTGTGACATGAAAAGGAGAGTGTCACCATGGCAGCTGTTCTCCGGGCAGTTGCCATGTGTGACATGGAAACACAGGGGTGGCAATTGTGTTTCCTGGGGGGGTCTGTGGCACAGGAGAGACTCCCGTCTCCCTTGAAAGATTGAGTATTTGAATATCTGAAGGGTGGCAACTTGATCAGGATCCTGGGTGGTGTTGCATCATGGGTTTGTTTGGAAATTAGGTGGGAGGAGGAGGGGTGTTCAGGGAGGTCTTCATCCAGGATTTAATGTTTGTAGTTTTCAAAGTAGTAGTAGTTTAATAAAGTTTTCTACCTTGTTATCAAGTTTGGGCCTGCTCTGCTCTGTTCCTGATCATATCTCACAGCAATTATTTAGGAAGGTGTAATTTCATGGGGGGCGCTGGAATTGCGCCAGTGTCAAACGATGACAGGTGCTTTTTCAGACCAAGGAGACCATTGTGACATGATTGAAGATGATTGAACCCACAGGTAAGGCCACATGGAATCAAGGAGCCACTGTGACACTGTGGAGCTTTTTCAAACCAAGGAGTCCATGGTGACATAATGGAAGATTATTGCACCCACATGTAAGGCTGCACAGATCCAAGAAGCCATTGTGACAGGAAGAAAGCAAGGATGCCATTGTGGAATACAGAACTGCATGGAAGCAAGGGGCCACGGCGATAAACCGAGGAACCCTTCGTGACATGATGGAAGATGATTGAACCTACAGGTAAGGCCACATGGAATGGAGGAGCCATGGTGACAATGTAGAGCTTTTTCAATCCAAGGAGACTATTATGAAATGATGGAAGATGATTGAATTCGGAGGTCAGGCCACATGAAGCCAAGGAGGCATTGTGACATGAAGAAAGAAAGGATTCCATTGTGGCCTAACAGAACCACATGGAACTAAGTAGTCACTGTGACACAGTGGAGCTTTTTCAGACCAAGAAGACGATTGTGGCATGATGGAAGATGAATGAACGCATGCGTAAGGCCACATGGAGCTGAGGATCCATTGCGACACAGTAGAGTTCTTTTAAAACAAGGAGATAATTTTGAGATGATTGAAGATGTCCATACCAAAGGATAAGGCCAACATAAGCCAAGGAACAAGCGTGACATGAAGAAAGCAGGGATTCCATTGCGGCGTAAATGAACCTCACGGAACCAAGGGCCCACTTTGACACAGAGGAGCTTTTTCAAACTCAGGACACCATTGTGGCATGGTGGAAGATGATTGAACTCAAGAGAAAGGACACATGAAGCAAAGGATCCATTGTGACAGAGTAGAGCTTTTTCATAGCAAGGAGTTATTGTGACATGGTGGAAAATGATTGAACGCAGAGGTAGGACCGCATGGAGCTAAGGAGCCATTGCGACACAGTGGAGCTTTTGGAAACCAAGGGGACCATTGTGACATGATGGAATGGGATTAAACCAACAGGTAAGGCCACATGGAACGAAGGAGCCATGGTGACACTGTAGAGCTTTTGCAATCCAAAGAGATTATTATGAAATGAGGGAAGATGATTGAACTCTGAGGTAAGGCCACATGGAGACAAGGAGGCATTGTGACATGAAGAAAGCAAGGATTCCATTGTGGAATACAGAACCAAATGGAACCAAGGGGCCACGGCAATAAACCATAAGACCCTTTGTGACATGATGGAAGATGATTGAACCCAAGAGAAAGGACACATGGAGCCAAGGATCCATTGTGACACAGTGGAGCGTTTTCAGACCAAGGAGACCATTGAGACATGATGGAAGATGATTAAACCTACAAGTAAGGCCACATGAAATGGAGGAGCCATGGTACACTGTAGAACTTTGCAATCCAAGGAGACTATTATGACATGCTGGAAGATGATTGAACTCAGAGGCAAGGCCACATGGAGCCAAGGAGGCATTGTGACATGAAGAAAGCAAGGATTTCAGTGGTGCCTAATAGAGCCACATCGAACCAAGGAGCCACTCTGAAACAGTGGAGGTTTTTCAGACCAAGGAGTCCATTGTGACATGATGGAAGATGAGCAAACTCACAGGTAAGGCCACATGGAGCCAAGGAGGCATTGTGACACGAAGAAAGCAAGGACTCCATTGTGACACAACAGAACCGCATGACGCATGGAACCAAGCGGCAACTGTGACACAGTGGGGTTTTTTCAAACTCAGGAGACGATTGTGACATGATGGAAGATGATTGAACTCACAGGTAAGGCCACATTAAAATGAGGAGCCAGGGTGACACTGTAGAGCTTTGCAATCCAAGGAGACTGTTATGACATGATGGAACATGATTGAACTCCGAGGTAAGGCCACATGGAGACAAGGAGGCATTGTGACAAGAAGAAAGTAAGGATTCCACTGTGGCCTAACAGAACCACATGGGGCCAATGGGCCACTGTGACTAGAGTGGAGGTTTTTCATGCCAAGGAGACCACAGTGACATGATGGAAGATGAGCAAACTCACAGGTAAGGCCATATGGTGCCAAGGAGGCATTGTGACACGAAGAAAGCAAGGATGCCATTGTGATACGACCGAACCGCATGGAACCAATGGTCTACCTGTGCTCTCTGTTGTTTTTCCAGACTAATGAGACCATTGTGTCATGATGGAAGATGATTGAGCAACAGGTAAGGCCACATTGAGCTAAGGAGCCACTGGGACACAGTGGAGCTTTTTCAAGCCAAGGAGTTATTGTGACATGATGGGAGATTACTCAACTCACAGATAAGGCCACATAGAGACAAGGAGTCGTTTTGACATGAAGAATGCAAGGACTCCTTTGTGACACGACAGAACCTCATGGCGCATGGAACCAAGGGGCCACAGTGACATGGTGGAAAATCATTGAACGCAGAGGTACGACCGCACGGAGCTAAGGAGCCAATGTGACATAGTGGAGCATTTTCAGACCAAGGAGTTATTGTGACACGATGGAAGATGATTAAACCATCAGGTAAGACCACATGGAACAGAGGAGCCATGGTGACGCTGTAGAGCTTTTTCAATGCAAGGAGACTATTATGACATGATGGCAGATGATTGAACTCCGAGGTAAGGACACATGGAGCCAAGGAGGCATTGACACATGAAGAACGCAAGGATTCCATTGTGACATTAGAGAACTGCATGGAACCAAGGGGTCACTGTGACACAGTGGAGGTTTTTTAGACCAAGGAGACAATTGTGACATAATGGAAGATGATTGAACCAACATTAAGGTCCCATGGAATGAAGGAGCCATGGTGGAACTGTAGAGCTTTTTCAAACCAAAGAGATTTAGTGACGTGATGGAAGATGGTTGAATCCAGAGGTAAAGGCCACATGGAGACAAGGAGGCATTGTGACATGAAGAAAGTCAGGATTCCATTATGACACAACAGAACCACATGGACCCAAGGAGCCACTGCGACACAGTGGAGCTTTTTCAGACCAAGGAGAGCATTGTGACATGATGGAAGATGATCAAACTCACAGGTAAGTCCATATGGTGCCCAGAAGCCATTGTGGCACGACGAAACCTAGGTTTCCCTTGTGACATGAGAGAACAGCATGGAACTAAAGGGCCACTGTGACACAATGGAGCTTTTAGAAACCAAGGAGACCCTTGTGACATGGTGGAACATGATTGAACCAACACGTAAGGCCACATGGAATCATGGCGCCATGGTGACACTCTGTAGCTTTCTCAAACCAAGGAGATTATTGTGACATGATGGAAGAGGATTGAACTCAGAGGTAAGGCCACATGGAGCCAAGGAGGCATTGTGACACAGGGGACGTTTTTCATGCCAAGGAGTCCATTGTGACATGATGGAAGATGATTGAACTCACAGGTAAGGCCACATGCAGTCAAGGAGTCGTTTTGATATGAAGAAAGCAAGGACTCCATTGTGACACAACAGAACCGCATGGCGCATGGAACCAAGAGGGCACTGTGACACAGTGGAGCTTTTTCAGGCCAAGGAGAACACTGAGACATGATGGAAGATGATTAAACCTGCAAGTACGGCCACATGAAATGGAGGAGCCATGGTACACTGTAGAGCTTTGCAATCCAAGGAGAATGTTATAACATAATGGAAGATGACTCAACTCAGAGGCGAGGCCACATGGAGCCAAGGAGACATCGTGACATAAAGAAAGCAAGGATTCCACTGTGGCCTAACAGAACCACATGGAGCCAATGGGCCACTGTGACTAGAGTGGAGGTTTTTCATGCCAAGGAGAACATTGTGACATGATGGAAGATGATCAAACTCAAAGGTAAGGCCATATGTTGCCAAGGAGGCATTGTGACACGAAGAAAGCCAGGATGCCATTGTGGTACGACAGAACCGCATGGATCTAAGGGGCCACTGTGACACATTGGAGCTTTTTCAGACCAAGGAGGCCATTCTGACATGATGGAACAAGAGTAAACCAACAGATAAGGGCACATGGAGCCAAGGAGCCATTGTGACATGAAGCAAGCAAGGATTCCATTGTGACATTAGAGAACTGCATGGATTCAAGGCCCATTGTGACACAGTGGAGCTTTTTGAAACCAAGGTGACCCTTGTGACATGATGGGAGATGAATGAACCAACAGGTGGGGCCACAGGGAATGAAGGAGCCATGGTGACGCTTTGGAGCTTTTTCAAACCAAGGAGATTATTGCGACATGAGGGAAGATGATTGAACCCAGAGGCAAGGCCGCATGGAGCGGAGGAGCCACTGTGACACAATAGAGCTTTTTGAAACCAAGGAGACGATTTTGACATGATGGAAGAGGATTGAACTAACAGGTAAGTACACATGGAATGGAGGAGCCATGGCTACACTGTAAAGCTTTTTCAATCCAAGGAGATTATTATGACATGATGGAAGATGATTGAACCCAGAGGTAAGGCCGCATGGAGCCAAGGATGCATTGTGACATGAAGAAAGCAAGGATTTCAGCAGTGCCTAACAGAACCACATGGAGCCAAGGATCCATTGTGACACAGTGGAGCTTTTTCAGACCAGGGACTTATTGTGAAATGATGGAAGATGATTGAACTCACAGGTAAGGCCGCATGGAACCAAGAGGCCACTGTGACACAGTGGAGATTTTGAAGCCAAGGAGGCCATTGTGATATGATGGAAGATGAATGAACCCATGCGTAAGGCCACATGGAGCGGGGAGTCATTGTGACATGAAGAAAGCAAGGATTCCAGTGGTGTCTAACTTTATCACATGGAACCAAGGAGTCACTGTGAAACAGTGGAGCTTTTTCAGGCGAAGGAGGCCATTGTGACCTGATGGAAGATGATCAAACTCACAGGTAAGGCAATATGGTGCCATGGAGCCATTCTGAAACGAAGGAAGCAATGATGCCATTGTGATATGACAGAATCGCATGGAACTACAGGGCCACTGTGACACAGTGGTGCTTTTTCAGACCAAGGAGACCATTGTGACATGGTGGAAGATGATTGAACAAACAGGTAAGGTCACATGGAGCCAAGGAGGCATTGTGACACAAAGTAACCAAGGTTTCCATTGTGGCCTAACAGAACCACATTGAAACAAGGGGCCACTGTGACACATTGGAACTTTTTCATACAAAGGAGACCATTGTGACATGATGGAAGATGATCAAACTCACAGGCAAGGCCATATGGTGCCCAGGAGCCATTGTGACATGAAGAAAGCAAGGATTCCTAACAGAACCACATGGAACCAAGGGGCCATTGTGACACAGTGGAGCTTTTTCAGACCAAGGAGTCCATTGTGACATGATGGAAGGTGATCAAACTCACAGGTAAGGGCATATGGTCCCAAGGAGCCATTGTGACACGAAGAAAGCAAGGATGCCATTGTGATACGACAGAACCGCATGGAACCAACGGGCTACCTGTGCACCGTGTTGCTTCTTCAGACCAAGGAGTTCGATGTGACATGATGTAAGATTATAGAACTCACTGGAAAGGCCACATAGAGTCAAGGAGCCACTGTGACACTGTGGAGCTTTTTCAAACCAAGGAGATAATTGGGACATGATGGAAGATTATTGCACCCACATGTAAGGCCGCATAGATCAAAGAAGCCATTGTGACACAAAGAAACCAAGGATTCCAATGTGGAATACAGAACTGCATGGAAGGAAGGGGCCACGTCGATAAACAGAGTAACCCTTTGTGACATGATGGAAGATGATTGAACCCATGAGAAAAGACACATGGATCCAAGGATCCATTGTGAGACAGTGGAGCTTTTTCAGACCAAGTAGTTATTGTGACATGATGGAAGATGATTAAACCAACAGGTAAGGCCGCATGGAGCCAAGGAGCCATTGTGATATGAAGAAAGGAAGGTTTCCCTTGTGACACAACAGAACCGCATGAACTAAGGGGCCACTGCTCCAACACAAGGTTGCAGCAATTTCCAGAGTTTTTTACCATACACACACACACACACACACACGCACACACAATTCTCCCTCCCCTCCTGCCCTGCAAATACGATGAGGGGATGCAGCACCACTGCTGCAGCTGAGCCTGTGCAACTGCACTGCAGGAAGGGAGGGCCCCTCTGGGCCCAACCCTCCTCGGTCTTCATCTCAGCACTTCTCCCCACCTGGCCCATCTCCTCCTTTAGCTTTCTATCTCCCTAGTTCACATTTAGTATTAAATAATGTCTGTGCTATTGACTCTGGCATATGGTCTTTCTTGCCCCTTAATTCATGCAGAGGCTTCTCTTAATCATCAAATCTTTACTCCATCATTATCCACACTGGAGTTAGGAAAAGCTGCACATTGATACCTTCATTGAGATCCAAGGGACACTAGTGCTTCAGCCTCCCAAATTCTCTTCACATCTTTTTTGACATGGTAGTCTTCAGCACATGAGTGCTGTCATTGTAGAACTCAGAAATTTGTGTCTTTCTTGAACCTAAAGGGTGCAGGGGAAATGGAGCCGACATTTGGAGACAGGCAGGAAGTAGAATGGGATGTCAAAGCCAGCACCCAGGAAGAAGAGTGGCCACCAGGTGCTGCTGGAGGTAACTGAGCTACTGCTCAGTCCTCTGCTTCTTGCTCATCACAGGACTGGTCAAGCCAGAAGCCCAAGGCCGTTTCTACAACAATAACAAAACAATTCATTAATCTCTGACTCGGATCAGGTTTTGCTCACGTTCTAAAAAAGCAGGATTTGTGAACTGGCAAAGGTTGAAAACACATGTTTTTTAAATAAAAATAGCTGCCAAACATGGAAGATCTCCAGGTAAATATCGGCTCTATTGCATTCCTAGTTTCTCATCTTAGCACACAGCAAGTCCTTCTCCAAGTCTACTGCTGAAAGGCTTTGGGAGGTAGACACTCCCTTCAGCAGCTCCAGCAAAGCCTCCCCCAAAGGGGAGGTCCAGTAAGTTTTATCTAGGTCCCAATTTCTGCTTGCACACACCAGGAAAAGACTCAGCTTTTGCTGTCAAACACCCACATGATTTACTGAAGAGGCACCTGGCTGTTTTAGAGTCTCGTGTTAAAAATGAGATTAGTGCTTCACTATTAGAACCCAGGAGTACAGGGTGTGATGGTTGGTTGTGAATGCTCATCAAGATTAACAAAGACAGCAGTCACACGTCAAGAAACTCTTGTGCTTCTAGGTACAGTTGTCTTAAACCCAGCAAGAGTACAGGGTGTGATGGTTGGTTGTGATGGTTGATTGTGAATTCTCATCAGGATGAACAAAGACAGCAGCCACATGTCAAGAAACTCTTGTGCTTTTAGGTGCAGTTGTCTTAAATGCAGCAGGCTACCTGCTGTGCAGACTCAAAAGCTGTTGGCTAACAAGCCCTTAAATTTGTACAAGAGAGTTTCACAAGAGGTCACCAACAAGCCCTCACTGTTGCTCAGTGCCCTTCAATCATCTTTCAGCTCCTCCCAAGGACCTTCTCAAAGCTGCTGACTCACAAGCCACAACAGATAGCCACAAGCTCCCCACACCCCCAGCAAACTTCCCAACTGAGGATGGAGTAGAACAGGACAGCCGTGTGTGCCCTGGCAGAGTGAGGGAGGAGAGAAATAGAGGCAGAGGAAGGAATGAGGGAATATCACCATTCTGCAGATCCTATGTTGGTGCAGCCACGTGGATAGTGCAGAGCTGGAGTCAGCAATGAGAGTGACAGAGAGACAGGGACAAGAGAGCGAGAGGGCCCCATCTGCCCCGCCCTGGTGCAGCCTCTTATGGACAGGAGATTTTTCCTGCAGAGCCAGCCCTTTGAGGCCTTCTCCAGGGAATGGGTTGAGGGTGGGGACTGAGCTCAAGTCTTCAGGCAGAGCAGAAATTTGGCTCAGGACAGTGCTGCTCCACCCCTGCAGGATCCTCTCATCACAGCCTTCCTGTCACAGCACTCAGAAAGTCTGAGGCAAAACACACTTAGACCTGGTCCTGCACATTCACACCACAGCTTTTATACCACCAGCAAGTCTGCTGAAACTTAATACAGAGTACAGAATGTTAAAAATGCACAAAATACCTGAGCAGGTCTTGCTGGCGCATCTCTCTCAGAAGGCCCAGGAGATGTCGCTTGGCTGCTGCTGGTGGGGTTCTGAGATGGAGCTGTTTTTCTGTAAGGATGGTCCGATACTTCAAGTTACAAGGCCGAAATATCAACTGCCATAGTCCTTTCCTTGCAGACCTTCAGTGCCAGGACTCAAGGAAGCAGCATGAGGCTGAGTTGAGGGAGCTTTAGGCAGGATATCAGGAAAACATTTGTACCCCAGAGGGTGCTTGAGCACTGCAACAGGCTCCCCAGGCCAGTGGCCACTGCAGCAAGGCTTCAGGAAGTGTTTGGACAGCACTCTTGGGCACCTGGTGTGATTCTTGTGGTGTCCTGTGCAGGGCCAGGGTCCTGGCAGGTCCCTGCTATCTCAGCATATTCTAAGAACCTAGGCTTCATTTCCCAGGGCTTTCTTCTGAAAAGGCTCTTTTCCTTCCCCAAAAGACTGAACTTACCTAGAAAGTATTAACTTCAAATTCGCTTGATCGATTTTACTGTAGCCAGGCCAATCAGTCTGAAGGGCTTGAAACAGATGTTCCTTCAGACTGAAGGAATTATCCTTTGCATTCAGGTCGGCAACCTACAGGCAGACATTTCAGAGAACAAATGTTCTTTACACCTCTATGCAAACTACAGAAATCTAAATGGGCTACTTCAGTTGGGATGGCAAAACATGGCTCTCATTATATTGTGAATGTCTTCAGGGTGAAAAAATCCCTGCCACTGCCCTGGGCAAACACAGCAACAAACTTCACAGGTTCAGGGAATCAGTTCCTTACAGCCACTGTAGGATCAACTGAAAGTGTATCCATGTTGAATTTGAGTCCTTTGACTAGTTTCCAAAATGCTTTTCCCTAGCTAAAGAGGAAATATTCCTATTTGATATATTAATGCTTGCATTATTCAGCACAAGCCTATGTGGATGGGGAATATTTAGAAAGGAAGGAAGGATCTACTGCATCTTTCAATGGGTGTGCATTGTATGAAAGCCTATGAGAAGGAAATCCCAGTGGAACTTAACTCAAAGGAGTATTGGAAAAGTCTCTAATTTAAACAGGTGAGGAAGCAGTAAAATGATGAACAGCAGAATAGCATGATGGAAGAGGTGCTGGCACAAGCTCCACGATCTCACCTCCTGAAGGATTTTGCCAAGGGAATCCTTGTCCTTTTGCCTGACTCCATCTCTCTGCAGCTGAGCAAGTAACTCTGGCTCCTTGTAATCCCTCAGAGCAAGTAAATGAATCACCCTGTCCCTGTAGGGTTGGCCGTAAACAGCAGCGCAACCGCTCCAGTCGATGTCTGCAAGTCTCATAGGCATCATCCTCTTCTTCTCAGGCACAGGACCTGAATTGCTTTGCTGGGCTCCTCTGACCTCTGCTTTTCCTCCTAAAGTGAGGGAAAACCAGAAACAAATAGTTCAAATTGGAGGTTTGGAGAAGGCAAGGAAGTTGATTCAAAAGCATGTACCAAGACTTTTAAGCCTCTATTTGTTCGGCATTTACAGATCTCCAAGAATCCAAACAGTAAAGCATTAAAAAGAAACCATCATTAAAAGCTGGTAAAGGAGTGATACTGGATGGGAAGTTTTTATGAACAATTATTTTTATGCATGATGCTTTTATATGATTTCCCCAGTTTGTAAGGTCAAGCATTGAGCTATATCTAGAATGACACGGACAGTGGGATTAAGTGCACCCTCAGCAGGTTTGCCAAACCCAGAGGCATGGGATGCCATCCGGAAGGACCAGGAAGTGGGGCCCTTGCAACCTCATCAGATTCAACAAGGCCAAGGGCAAAGTGCTGCATCTTTGGGGTTGGGGCATTCCCTGGCACCAAGACAGGCTTGGGGATGAAGGTGGGGAGGACTTGGAGGTGCCGGTGGAGGGGAGGTTAGATATGTCTAAAAAACCATACAGACATCCAGTAAAAAATGAAATGGAAGCATATCTAAAAGTGGTCCATCGCTTTAATACCCTTTGCACTTGGACCGTGTGACTCCTTTTCTGCTTGGGTCCTGCACTCTCTGCTCATCTCTTTGGCTTTGCTCATGGCAAGCGAATTCCAAAGGATGGAGTTTTTTCACTCTGTCTAACTCTGTTTTCTCACCTTTGGAGTTAGGAGTCTTCCCCTGCACCCTGACAGGCACTGGGATTCCCGAGGGAGTCTGAATTTTATCTTTCTCTTGTAGCTCATGGGTGGAGGTGGAAATGGAGCTGACACTTGGAGACAGGTTCAAAGGTGAGCAGGATGTGGAAGGCAGGTCCAAGGAAGAAGGAGAGCGGCCACCAGCTGCTGGCTGGATATGACTGGGCTCTTGGTCAATCCTCTGCTTCTTGGTCATCACAGGACTGATAAAGGCAGAAGCCAGAGGCTGTTTCTGCAAAGATGATCCCAATCAGTTTTGCTCTGAAAAAGCAGCATTTCTGACCTGGCAATGGTTGAACACACACCTTTCTTACCTAAAACGGCCTGTCATACAAGGAGGTGCTGCAGCTAAATATGTTTGCTATTCCATTCCTACTTTCTCACCTGAGTATTCAGCGAGTCCTCCTCCAACTCTGTAGCTAAATGGTTTTGGGAGAAAGACATTCCCTTCAGCACCTCTATCAAAGGCTTCCCAAAAATGAGGAGCTCAGGTTGGCTTTATCTTGCTCCCTATTTCTGCTTAGACACACCAGGAACACACTCAATTCTTGCTGTCACACACCCACATGATTCACTAAAGCAGCCCCAAGAAGCCGCCGGTGCGGTGCTGATCACAGCGTGTCCAGTGCAGAGATGATAACAACAGAGAGAAGCCCCAGTCTGGCTGCAGGTCTCACTCCTGCTGTTCTCCAGAGGAAACCCTGGGTCACAGCCTCTTCCCTACCAAGCACACGCTGCTCCCACCCGTGCATATCAGCAGCTCAGAGCAGGACTGCCAGACACGGCTCTGTGCCAGCCTGCTGACAGAAATGCTGTGGGCATGGAGGTAGGACATAAGGGGATGCTTGGCACTGCAGCATTTCCTGCTCTGGCTGGGAAAAGAGCTAGGGAAAACCAGAGCTGTGTCCTCCCTCCTGTTTAAAGAGAATTCTTTTAAGGCATAGAAAATATACCTTTCATGCAGTGTTTTCCAAGATTCTTTCAAACCTTTTTCCTTGCCCTCTTGTACTGGCCATCTCTTGATTTTAAGCCTGACAAGTCCAAGGTATTCCCTGATGATTCAGAGTCCCCTGCTCACACGTGGGATAGCCTGAATCAAAATGGGAGCCATAAATGCTGCTTAGGACAGAAAAACAAGTTTCCTACAAATGCCTCAGTACTGGAATTTATCCTTATGCTAGACTTCCCTAAGATTTCTCTTCAAACAGTAGCACTGGCATTACCGTGCATGATTTAGGTACTAGAGCTGCCATATCATCAAGAACCCTGCACAGACACAGCTAGGTACCAAAAACATGTCCACATCTTGTCCTTAGCAGAGTTTCCTACGCACCATAAGAAACAAGTCATGTGTGCAAGCTTGTTGCAGGCTTTGACATTGTAAGCATCTTGAAAAGTATACAGGAATCCCATTAGAAGTACACACTTTGGGTTTATATGATATAAAGACAACACTACTGCTTCATATCACAGCTTGGACACCAAGAGCAAGTGGGATAAAACATCATCTAGGGTAGAGAATGTTTAAAAATTCACAAAATACCTGAGCCGTTCTCAGTGGAGTATTTCTTTCAGAAGGTCCCAGAGACGGTGACTGGCTGGTGCTGGTGGCATTTGGAGATGGAGCTGTTTTTCTGTAAGGATGGTCCAACATTTTGGGTTACAAGGCAAAAGTATCAGCAGTCATCGCTCTTTCCTCACAGCAAAAACAGACCTTCATTTCCCAGAGGGTTTTTTTGAAATGGCTGTTGTCCTGACTGAACTTACTGAAAAAGGGTCACCTCCAATGTCTTTCTATCTCTTTCACTGTAGCCAGGCCAATCAACCTGAATGTCTTTGAAGAAATGTTCCTTCAGACTGAAAGAATTCTCATTTGTATCCAGGCTGGCTACCTACGGGCAGACATTTAAAACGTCAATATTCACTACACCTAAAGGCAAACTACAGATGTAAAACTGGTAGTGCAAAGCTAAAGCAAAGCTGAAAAGAAAATCATGCACCAGTTTTCCAGGACTTTTGTTTGATGTGAAGAAGAAAGCAGCTGTCATGTAAGAGGCAACAAGATTAAACAGGTGTGGTCCATTTGGGCTGTAGAATTTTGGATGTAAGTAAATGCCACAGTGCTGCAAGCATGGAGGAAATGGACGCTATGAAAACCTCTCCCTGCACCAGAGATCCAGGTTTTTTGGTCTTTAACGCAGCTTTGAGAATCAAGGTACACTATGCCAGAACTCTCAGTCTTCACCATTTGAAATACATGGAGAGGCCAGGTTTTTCCTTTCTGTTTTCCTTTTCTTTTGAGTAGGACCTGGAGAACATCATCTCCATGAGCAAGTCCATATTTTTCCACCCTCAGGAGGACTCCTGCTGCCCTCTTGTTTCACCCAGCTACATTGCCATGGCAGAGCACAGCCTGGACCTGTAACGGGGCATGTTTTCATCATCCCATGAAGCACCACAGGATGCTGGCATTTGTCTCTGCAAACAGAACTGCTTTTCTTTCTCAAGTGTCTGCTCAGAGGAAACTACAGCTTCCTATGGAACTCTTACAGGAGATAACCTACCTAGAGCTACACTTCAACAGCTTAAAAGTAACAAAGATACCCAGAATCAGGAATTCACTTCTTAAAAGCAGAACTAAGGCGGTGTGGGAAGAGAAGGAAGGCTGTGAGTATAAGAGCTCAGCAAGTTCTCCCTACTGGTTTTTCATGTATAGCAAAAAATAACACCACCTCCCCATGAAGTTAAGAAAAATGTGAATAACCATTTTCAGGATGTAGTGCTGTTCACAAAGCCCTTTCAGAATGCAAACCAGTATCTTGAGGCAGTTCACACTGCAAACAAGAAACTACTCCTTCAAAATCTCCTTAAACATTAACAACAAGCAACAGAAAGGAGAATTTTCTTTCATCTCTTGCCCTCTAAGGAGCTGAGCTTTGAAATCTTACCATCGCTTTTTTCCTAGCTAAAAAGGAAATATTGCTACTTGATACGTTAATGCTTGCATAATTCAGCAACAGCCTACACTGACGGGGACTATTGAACAAGGAAGGAAACAGCCACTGCATCCTTCAGTCAGTGTGAATCGGATGAATGGCTGTAATAAAGAAATACCAGTGGCATTTAAAGGACAACTGGAAAATTATGAGAAATAATAGATGCCAAGGAAGTTGAAGACTCAATCCACACAAGAGCAAAGAAACTCTGTGCTCAAAGTTGGGCCACCACCTTTCTCATGTAGGATTTGCCTGGAACACCCTTCCCTGGAAGGCAGCCCCCACAGACCCCATTAGAACCAAATACCATTGAGAGGCCACCAAGTCCGTTCAAATGAAATACTGCCCTGTGCAGCTACCAAAATTCTCTCCTCTGAAACTTGTCCCAGGGTATTTTAAGGACCTCAGCTAAGTGTTTCACCCACTTGAGAGTTTCACCCTGTGAAGTTACTTCATCAAGCAGTTTAACAGTGCAAGGAAAAGAGGGAGGGTTCAAATAAGGCATGAGAAGCAACAACATTACAAAGAATTTATCACTGCCAGCTATTCTAGAAAAACAATAACAAGTTTTGAGGATGTCTTTCTTTTTGTCACATGGACTTGCAGTTGGGTGGAAACTGGGTAAAACTGATGGGAAAATGTAAACAAGGAGCATTTCCTAAGCCTCTCATTAGATTCTAATTGAAACCTGAAGTAAGACTGCTAAGAGTTAGCATTGCAGGCAGCAGCTCCAGGATCTCACCTCCTGAAGGATCGTTCCAAGGGACTCCTTGTCCTTTTCCACAACTCCCTCTCTCTTTAAGCAGGCAAGTAGCTCTGACTTCTTGTAATTCTTCAGAGCCAATAAATGAATCACCCTGTCTCTGATGGGTCGTTGAGAAACAGTACTGAAAGGTCTCCGGAAGAATTTTGCAGGGTTCGTGGGCATCGTTCTCTTTCTCTCGGGCACAAGATCTGGAGAACTGTGTGGGGCTCTCCTGAGCGCTGGTATTTTCACTTCAGTAAAGAAAAAACAGAAAACAAATTGTCAAATGGGGAGTGGGAGGAAGCAAGGTAGTTGACGCAAAAGGATGTACCAAGACTGTTGAAACTCTATTTGTTCAGAATTTATAGATCAGTATGAATCCAGACAGTAAAGCATTAGGAAGGAACAGTCATTAAAAATACCATGTAAAGGAGTGATACTGGAGGGGAGGTATTTATGAAAAACTCTTTATATGCATGGTGGTTTTCATATGACTTCATATGATGTCCATAAGAATGATATGGACAGTGGGATTAAATGCACCTTTGGCAAGTTTGACAACACCAGAGGCCTGGGATGCCATCCAGAGGGACATGGAGAACCTTGGCAAGTAGGGCCCTGGGAACCTCATCAGATTCAACAAGGCCAAGTGCAAAGTGCTGCATCTTTGGGGTTGGGACATGGCCTGTCCCTGCTGGGCAGGGATGCTGCGCTGGGATGGGGCGGCTGGGATGAAGGTGGGGAGGACTTGGGGGTGCTGGTGGATGAGAGGCTGGGCATGAGCTGGCAACGTGTGCTGGCAGCCCAGAAAGGCAACCGTGTCCTGGGCTGCATCAGGTGAAGCGTGGCCAGCAGGTCAAGGGAGGGGATATGACGCAGCAGACGCTGTTTTGAAACCAGGAACTCCTGCTTAGTGGCTGATGGAGACTTCATGCGTATTGGTGAGAAATCCGGGAGCTTTGTCCCTGCCATCACACACACGAAGACTGACCTTTCTTTACACGCTCCTTCAGTCTTTCAATGTAGGTCAAAATTTTAATGCCTTCCTCCACTTCCTGTTCCTTGGACCATGCCTCTCTGCTATTTGTCTGCAAACCTAATTGCACAAACATCACACACTTCAATTATTGAGAACACTGTAAACATGCCAGTTGTCGAGTGAAGACACTACTGATGTTTGAGAAGTTCAATCCAATGTGGATAGAGAAACTCCCCACAGCATTCAAACAAAACACCTCCTAAAACCATACCCCTGAATGACTTCTAAAGAAAATTACCTGAAACCATAACCAAGCATTAAGATGAAAATTAGGTAAGAGTTCTTTACCCAGAGGGTGATCAGGCACTGGGACAGGCTCCCCACAAGGCTGCTCATGGTACCAAGTCCACCAGAGCTCAGAAAACATTTGGACAAGTTCCACAGGCACCTGGTGGGATTCTTGGGGACACAGCTGCACTTGCATATCCTTGTGGATCCCTTCCAACTCTGATTCTGATTCTCTGATTCTGTGACAAAGCCCAGTCCCTAACTGGTACTGCATGGAGCAGGTTGCAAAGGCACCCTGTACCCTACCAGCAACCAGACCTGTCTCACCTGAGTTTCTCTGTGCCAGCCTAAAGCCAAAGCGGCACCAAGTTCCACAATTGTCTCACTACTGCCAGTCCTCACACCCCAGTTACTGAATGTTAAATATTCCCTTAGGATCTGTGTAGACCACCACCAAGAATCACACAAATCATCATCCACATGTGAAACAGAACGTCCCCAGGGAGAAATCTGAAGTTTAGCTTTGTCTCTCCAAAAAGCCACCATGATGCTAGTTTAAAATGCTCTGCACGAGGCTAAGGCAGAGCAAGAGCTGCACTTGCAGTGGCAGGGAAGTCCCTGCAGGCAGGTGACTGCAGCCACAGCCAGGTGAGAGCCTGCTTTTCTCAGGGCAGCTGGCTGTACCTGGCTCAGCTCACTGCTGCAGGCAGCACCACTGAGTGCCTGTATGGGGAATGTGCACCTCGAGTCTGCCTGGAGCCAGGCTCCTTGGGGAAACAGCACTGAGAGCAGATTAATAACAAATGACATCACCCAAGCACGTTGTGCATTGTGGGAAATGATGGAATCCGTGGGGAAGATGACATCAGTATCTTCCTTTCCATTTCCTTCAAAAGAACCCAACACAGTGTTGTGGCAACACTCGCTTATCAACGACCAAGACAAAAAAATTAAATCAAGCAAAGTTTCCTATGCTGACCTTGTGAAATTCTCTACGCAACTTCCTCAAGGTCATTTTCTTTCAATTCCCAATTAAATTTAAAGGATAACGACAGTGCCTAGATACTCCAAAACCAAAAGCTTAGCTACCAAGGCAGTGAATTTAGGTGCATGGAGTGGTCCAAACCTTGACCTCAATGCTCCAAATTGCATCCCATCAAGCAGTATGGGAACAAGGAAGGACTGGCAGGCTTTCTCAGGGGAAAACAAACCAGTGGCTACATGCAGTGACAAGAGACTGCAAGGTTGACCTGAGGGCATACCACCTCCAGCCAAGATCTCTGAACACAAGAGATCCCCTGTCCCGAGAATATGCTGTAAAAATGAATTACCAAGTTGAAAGTCTTACAGATATTGAGCAAAATGTGAAAGGCAACCATACTTCCAAGTGGGTTATACAATTGGACATTCTGCGCACTTCCATTGTGCAATGCCTCGCTGGCATTTGGCTAAAAGGAAAAAGATGATTTCTGTAAAAACTTCAGCCTACTCTCCATCACTGCTGATTAACTAGGCCCTTCACTTTAAACAAGAGCTGTATTTGAGAAGGCTTGCTGTCACATCACTAAAAAGTGCTGCTTTGACACAGTTCTCCCTCTGCAAGCAGCCGGCTACAAAACTGCCCTGAGAGAGCAACCCTCCCTTAGCCTCTAATGCAGCCAAGCGTTCAAGTAGCAAGTCATCCTTTCCCAATTTCTAGAATTTATAGGCACAGGCTTCCCTTGAAATCAAGTGCCTGAGTACAACTGAACTGGCCAGTGTTCAGCTAACTATCCAGGTGAGAGTGGTTGACAAAAATGTAAGAATTTTGGACACGACCTGATGCTGGGATTTATTTGGTACTAAGGAAGCACATCCTGGAGTCAGCTCCAAGAAGAATTTCACCTGCATAAGGTGAATTTTGACTCTCAACAGGCATGAGAACCCTTTCTCTTGTCCTCAGCTCTAGATGCAATTCTTTGCAGGTGTCAAATGGAAGCAGTTTATCCTAGGTTAATCAGATATTACAAAATTTGGGTTGCTTGGCTGATCTCATCATTTAGTACAGAATGTATTGCATTCCACTGGAGGTTAAAATGTTCATCAGCCTACATTTTTTAATGAAAACAACTACTGCCATCCAACTGCTTCATTCCGTAGGAAAAACTGCCTTAGAAAAAATCTGAAAAGCTATGATAAATGGGCTGAAAGATGTGCACTAATTACCATGTGAAGGGAGACATCAATACCGAAGATAGAATATTACTTAATTGAAGAAATGATGTAATTTAGAACCAATGAAGATTCATGGCTTTGGCTGCTAAAAATGCTAAAATTTCTTTGTTTGGAAAAGCTTTGAAAATGGTGTGCATGTAGCTGGAGCTCTCCACTATGCATCACACCTGAGAATAAAGAAATGGCTACTCCTAATAGCAAAAAATACTGTTAGAGCGTTTCCTTTCTCCTGACGTGTTCGGTGAGTGCAGGGCAAACACAGAACAATGAGAAATCAATGCATTTTGACCAAGAGCCATGCCCAGAGCATGAATTTCCTGAGTGCCCCAGCATGGAGAACATCTGATTTTCACTGGCATCTCCTCAATGGCATCCCTGAGAACCACTTCCATCAGAGAACTTCCCACTTCCACTGGCACCTCCTCCGTGTCATCCCTGTGAGTCGTTTCCACCGGGGCAGCTGCCTCAAAGGGGCCCTTGGAGCACCAGTGGGGCCCCAGCCCTGCCCGACAGGTCCCGTGGGCTCAGCAGCACCTGACACCAACACCACGGCCAAGCCCCCACCCGCTGGCAACCCGCAGAGCCCGACAGCTGCCCCTCACCTGTTGGTCCTGGGACCCCTGGGTCACCCTGACGGGCATCGCAGTGCTGTTGGGGGCCCTGCGGGACGCAGTGCGGGTTGGGGCCCTGCAGAACGCTCTGGATCGTGCCCAGGCCCACAGCTCCGCCATCCCGCTCTGCCTCGGGTGCTCTGGCTCCCACACAGCCACTGATCCTGCTGAAAAGTCTGCAAAATGCAAAATATTTGTTAGGAAAATGTGTTCTTTGATGTTTCTCCTTTGTGGCTTTAAAGGCTCATCAACAAGGAGGGAGATTATTCCCATGAAACAAGAAGTAGCCAACAAGCTCTAAGTGATGGCCAGGCCTTTGAAAGGCAGGTTGCTTCTTGGCTGAATTGCCTTGTGGAGGTGTAGGGCTTGACAGGCTTCAGTTTCCTCAGACACAGGGGAGGTTAGCAAGGCTTGGGAAGAAGGATGTACCACTGATGGTGGACACAAAGAATGGAGAATTTATAGGCACAAGGATATTTGACAGAATCCCCAAAGAAAGGAACAAACTGATAAAGCCAATGCAGAAACTGTGCTGAATCACCTCCTGCGAGGTAAAAGGCCATTCCAGCAGGGGCAGACCACGGCTATCCACTCAAGAAGCCTCTCACTAAGAAGAAGGGAGAGTCTGAGCATGCAGACTATTGAGCATGAGAAGTGAGAGGATCATTGCCCAGCAGCAGACAGAATACTAATTATGAAGACAACTAGGGAACTTGTAGTCAGTGAACACTAATTCCTTTCTTTGCCAAAATGTAGAAATACAAAGACACTCTGGTTCTTGTGGTGCTGGCTTTGTGAATTTGTCCCTGAGCCCCCCCCTTTCTGCACAGAACTGTAAATAATTACCTCCACTCAGTGTGGGGATCAGCCTCTTGAACAGCGTGTGCTAGAACCAACCAAGCTGGAACAACACTCGCTATCGCTCTGACACCTCCACTCTCGACGCAGCCGCCGAAGGGTCTGACCGGTCCTGCTGTGTGCTGGTGACAATGGCCACGTGTCCTTGGAAACAGGGAGTTCCATGTTCCAGGCTGGGTGGGATGTCACTGAGGAGCGGGACGCAACACAGTCGGGGCACAGTGAATTCACAATGGGCACACGTGGGGAATGCCCTGCCTTGTCCCATGACTGACTCAGCTCATTTCCAAGTGCAGAAAGGGGTGCTCTGGCCACACCAGTTGCTGCAGTAGCTTTGCAGACCAGGGCTAATGAAGTGTTTCTGCACAAACATGCTGCACTTGGCCCTCTCTGAGGCAAAGGAGCAGCTTAACACCCCTAACCAGGGCAGCAAGGTGCAGCCCCCCCGCCCCAGCACTGGGTGATCCTGTCGTGGGCCAGTCAGTCTGTGAGGCTTCCAGCACATACATGGTCACTCAAATATTATCTCTTTGACAAAACCCCCCAGCCTTTCCTCATCCCAGTCTCCTAAAAGGAAACAAGCCAACAGCAAGCCCAGGCCCCCATGTGCTGTGCGGGAGGAGCTGACGTGGAAAGGCCCACGCTGGCCCTGAGCACAATTACAGGCTGATAATTGTGCTGACTGCAGCTGGCCGTTGGAGTTACTGACACATGTAGATAAACATTTCATACTCAGTTTATGATGGTTTCATTGTCATTTTCCCCCTACCCAAGATTATTCCTGAATTAAGCCAGCTGGCACCAAAAATAAGTGTTGTCCAGTCATTACAGGGAGAGGGAATAAGAGCATGCAGTTGAGAATGTGCTGAATATTACCATCCAAAGCACATTTTCAATGACATCTTGTATTTGTTTTCAAGACCATGTCTATACCTACCCATGTCTGATTTCCTGGCTGTCCCACTCACAAGGACAGTGCAGTTTGGGGAAAGAAAGGGAGGAAGCAATTTGTCAAACACCAGAGCCCACACCTGTGTCCCTTTTTGGGAATGGCTGGAGGGTGTTGATTATGGATCCCCCGTTAGGAACTGTTGGAAAAGCCTGTGTAGGAATCATTAAAGGAATCCATGGAGGTGTTACACTGGACTCCAGAATGTCCAACAGCCTTTCTATATCTTTTAAAGGTTATTGGTGACAACCCCTGCTCTGCAGTTAACAGATTTGACTGACCCCTTTCACTGCTCACACGTGAGTGCCTTTGCCTTGCACAGGAACTCCATATTTAGCTCCAAGAATGAAGGAATGAAGGAAGTAACCCTGTGGCATTTTGAGCCTATTTCTCAAAAAACATCTAAACAATGTACTAGAGGGATGGCCAATGCACCTCAGAGCAGGAGCCACCATGGTCCTGATTGAGAGAATGTACTTGAAAATAAATGGGGAAAAAAGTGACAGTTTATGTGCCACACATGGTTTTGTCTGGTGTAGAGCAAAAAGGAGGTCACTGGTTATCCCTGAGCAGAAGCTGAAAGTAACAGGTGGTACTCCTGGAACAAAAGACCTTAAGACCCAGGCCCCTCAAAAACTTTCTTTGTCCTTGCTGCCTAGAGTGTGCCTAGAGTGACATGTGGGTCACCTTCCTGCCAGTTCAGTATGTGCAGGGCAGAGGGGGGAATGTCAATAAGCGATCGGTTGTCCCAAAGTCCCTTTTGCCGGGGCAGATGCCATGGGGGTCTCTCACCCAGAGAAAGAGCCAGGACCCGCAGGGCAGATCCTGTGTCCTGGATCCGGCCAGGACAGGGGTAATTTTTGCAGCAGCCAGGAGGAGCACGGCCAGGACCTTGGGGTAACTGGCTATCACCTGCCACGTGGCAGGGGGAAATGGAAGGGGTTTGTTCTTTTCTTTCTTTTCTTTCTTTTCCTTTTCTTTTTTGAAACAAAGTCTTTTCCCATTCTTTCTATTAGAAACCATTAACATTTTGTAATAGCCTTTCCTTGCAACCATAACCATTCCAGTATTCTGCATTTCCTTACTTTTTAAAAGTTACTTTCTCCAAACAGAAACTTTGCAAGCTCACTTTGAACCCAAAACTGGTGGTACACCTCCTGCTCCAGCTCCTGTTCCTGCTCCTGAGGGTAAGTCTGCTTTTCAAGCAATTGCAGTCACTGGGATGTGGGTCCCCAGCCAGCGTCTCCCTTCATGCTGCACGGCTTCTGTAGGCAAACAACACTTAAATATAAACATCAGGCGTAGGAATGTGCCCCCTGTTGACGGAGTAAACAAGTTACCCCTTGTCTCCTTAAAAAGGAAAAAAGCCCAGAAGGTTCTCTCCTCAGTTTGGTTAAAAGACACCTCATAGGACCTTGGGGACTTCACCTCAAACTTAAGGATAGCTAATTGGACAGGAGCCAAAAAGTCCCACCTAAGCAATTCCCTAGAAAAAGAAGAGAACAAAAGAGTTCATCGCTTTTGTGAAGTGTTTTAGCAGGAGCAAGAACCTCTTGCCCTGGCTCGGGTTTTCTCGGTAAAGAGCTTTTTTATTTTGCCTTTTATTAAAACTTTTTGTTTCCAACACTGTCACAGGAGCCATCCTGCTTCTTTATGCCACCTGAGGTAGCTGAGCTACCAAGGGTATAATGCTTATCTCTGAGAGCTTAGGAGACCTGGCTTGAAGAGAAAAGCATTAATAAGGAAACATGAAAACTAGTGCTAAGAGAAACGTTTTCTGAGACTTTTTTCAGAAGAGAAAGGGGATGGTGAAAGCTAGCACAGGGCTTAAAATTACTACAGTAATTTTTTTTTCTATTAGTACCTATTTCCTTGGATATATTTGGTTTTAGTTTGGGTTTGGTAGCTTGGTTGGTTGAATTCTTTTTGTTTTGGGGAGTGATGGTGGTGGATGGGTGCATGTTTGGTTTATGGCTGTTTTTTGGCTTTTTTTTTATTTTACTATTTCATATATCTTTCTTTGTTAGTTTTTTTTTTAACCAAAGATTTTTCCTTCCTTTATGTTATAAACCAATATTTGTAACAGCCTTCCTTTGCAACTACAACCATTTCAGTGTTGAGCAGTTCCTTGTTTCTTAAAATGAAAACATTTTTTAGACTGAAAATTACTTTCTCGGGATAGAATCTTTTTGGGGTCGAATTGGACACCAAGTAGCCAGAGCACCTCCTGCACATGCTCGTGACAGTGATGGTAAGTCGCCTTTTCAAGCAATTGTGGTCACTTGGATGTGGTTCCAAGACAGCATCTCCCTCCATGCTGTACGGCTTCTGTAGGCAAATACAGCAAAACTTACATGTCAACATAATGGAGCAATACAGAAGCAAACAGAAGCATTCTGAGCCATTTTTCAGAAGAGAAAGGGGATGGTGAAAGCTAACACAGGGATTAAAACACAGTGATTTCTATGCAACAGGGTTGATAAAGGACTGACCCAAATTTGTAGAGAGCGCGGGACTCCAGGGCGGTTTGGATGGATGAGAGATCTATGAAGTCAGGTCTTAGAAGATGTGGTTTATTAAAAGGGATGAAAAGCCCTGCTTGGTGTTGCCAGGCGCAACTCGTGGCAGGCCCAGGGAGAGAGGGAGAGGGAGAGAGAGGGAGCGAGGGTTCCAGGTGAGGGTCCCAGGGGAAGGTCCAAGAGAGCGTCCGGTCCCTCGGGCACACCTTATCAGGGGGCTTCAAGGTGGGCTGGAACAGGACTTGGGCCAATGGGGTCCCAGATACCTGATACTTCAGGGGAGAGTCACAGGTGTGGGATGAACCATACATTGGGGGTGAGACAGAGCATTCCATTTGACCTTTGGACCTATCTGCAGGTAAAGGGCATTGTTTAATCAGAAGGGGGGATTGCTTTCAACCTGGCTATACTATTGTTTTCCAGTTATTCAGTAGTCAAGGTTTGTTATTTCAAATCTAGTTCTCATCTCAATGTCTGGATTTTCCAAATCTTTTCCCAGGCAATCATATTTATAAGGTTTTCCTATTTCATCTTCCCCAACACAAATTAACAAGAGGGATATTTGTTAGAGCTACCATTACTCATCACACACTTTAAGCAACCCGTACCATCAAGCCCAAAGCTAATATGGCTCCGTGTTAAATATTCCTGATGGATTACACATCCTTGCATGAAGATGGAATTAGGATTTAAAGCCAGTATTTATGCATATACAAGCATTGTGCAAGAACATTGCAGATTCCAAATGGAAACAAGATATTACCTGTACAGCAAAAACACTGCAATAACATGAGTACACTTCTCCCATCAGGTTCACAGGCAGCTCAACCAATTCTCTGCTTGCAAATAATCTCTTCTGGCATCTTTTGGGGCCCTAAACCAGGAATGTCACACCTAAAGACTGTGGGACCATGAAAATTCCTCCAGATACAAACCAGTCTCCAGGTGACACAAGTGACTACGGCAGCCTCCAATAATGCAGCGGGACCCAGGTTTGCTGTGTTCTCTTTGTCATCGTGGGTTTGTAATTCAGACTCACAGAGGGACTTGAGTTGGAAGGGACCTTAAAGACCCTCTAGATCCAGTCCCCTCTGCCATGGGCAGGGACGCCTTCCACTGGAGCAGGTGACTCAGAGCCCCTCCAAGCTGTGGCAAACACCCAAGGACCCCTTTTTCTCTGTTTTGCAAGGTCAGCTTTCCATGCTCACATTCACAGATGGCTCCAGTCTCACACAGAGCATTGCTGGCTGGTCACTCTTATCTCCACAGCCCATCAGAGATCCTATTTTGGATGGCTCTCACTGCTCCCAAGGCCCCAGGGAGCAGCCACTGCCTCTCCTCTGTCACCCGAGGACACAAGGAAAAACGTTGCACTCAGCTTTGGTCACAATGAAGAGACTAATTTATTTCTTCTGACTCCAATCATTTCTAGTTTTCAAAAGGTGCCAGTGGATTGGAGGGTGAATGTGCCACCTCTCCAACGACACTGGACAAACTACCAGTCTATCAAATTTCTCTGCCTCTATGAAGGAATGCAAAACAAGAGGTTGATTACAGCAAGTTGCCTGAGAAAATTCTCTACAAGAATGTAAACTCAGAAGGCTTTAGAAAATCCTGAGAAATCAAGGCAACACTCCTCCTTCTGCTTTCCCTTCCAGGATCAGTGATTTCCTGCCGCTTCCTCCATGTCTGAGACAACTGAAGAGATAAGGGGCTGAGGATGCAGCTTCTGGCAGAGAGTTGATAACACTCAGCTGAGTATTTTATTCTCCTGCCACTGAGCTGTCAGGCTGCTTACACAAAAAAAAAATCCTCCTGGTGTGGAAAGGGGCTGGTGTGAGCAGCAGGAATTGTTGCTGGCTGGAACATTTCAAAGAGCTGGACAAAAGAAGCATTTTGTGGAAGGCCACCAGCTGCCCTCTGTCAGCAGCACAAGGTGGGAGGTCCCCCTTGAAGGCCATCCCTGCACAAGGACAGCCTGGCCTCCTCCAGTACCCAGAACACCTTTCAGGCTTTCGGGCTGGCCTCGTCCCTCACTCTGGAGAAGCAGGTTGCTGTTGGAACTCTCATAGCCACAGCTCCCGGCTGGATTGCCGTGTCTTACCACTGACAGCCCTGGAGACAACAATACAGACAGGCTCCATCTGCAATAAAAGGGGACTTGGGTCCAGCTTTTCCCTTGGACCAGCGTGCAGCAAGCACACCTGGGCCTCATTCAGGTCTGTGTGGGCTGGTAGTCAGCTTCTGCTGGAAATTTAAAGCTTTTACCCTACTTTCCACAATAAAGAATGGAGCAAACCCAGCTGCACCAAACCCCAAATTTAACTCTAGCAATCACAATTTTCATTTTCCTCTATTCAAGCCTTGAAGAAAACAAACTTTACTTGAGTGAGCTGGAGGCACAGTGTCCTCCAAGATCATTCTTGAGTAGGACAACATTCCAGGGGAAGCCTGGCAAAGCCAGAGTTTACTGATGCTCAGGAAGCTTTGCAAGAGCTTCCACCGGCAGTGCTCTTGCACCCTCCTGAGCTCCTGGAGCCCTCAGTCACCCCAGGCACAGTTTGGACAGCAAGGGGATGGTTCCGTTTGGGACATGTGGGGACAGGAGGAGGGAAGACTTTGCAAACACTGTCACGAGGGCAGGGCTCTTTTCCTTTATGGTGCCAAGTGGTAGTACATAATCTTTGAGTTAATGTCAGGTGCTGAGGGGCACAAATTCTCAGTGAGAAGGACAGAGTGTCTCCACTCGCACAGCAAGGTAAGTGAAGGGGAAAGCGCAATCTATCTTTCATGGGAGGTGTTCAGTTTTTAACAAAATATTTTTTGCAGGAGACGTGCCTAGGCAGCGGTGATTGAGAGCATTTTGTCAGACTCACAGAGCATCCCCACATCTGCTTTGCCACATTTGCTCTCTTTTTTTCATGGTGAATGATTTCTGCTGCCAGGGTGGCTCCTGCTCGGAGTTCTACTGCCAGGGGAGTCCCGGAGTCTCCTCAGCAGGCCTTTGCAGCGAGTTCTGAGCCAACGTGTGGCTCTGCTGCCATCCCAAATCTGCCCTTCCCTTGCCCAGCCTGAGTGCAAGTGGGGCATGTGCTGGGCGTGGCTGGAGATTTTCATGGCCAAAATCCTCCTGCATTTACATCTGCTCCTGGCTTTGGGTGGCACAAATCACAAAACACCCACTGGAGTTGACAAATGGCATTTCCTGCAGATTGCTACAGCCGCACTGCTGATCGACAAACACACGAGAATCCATTTCATCCATTGGAAAATGTCATTTATTACAAATTGCTACACCCACTCTGACAATACAGAACTATACAAATCTCAATTTAGGTTAAAACCAGGAATTTATTAGATTATTACAACCAGTCTAGGTAAAAATATACAAATACCAACTTCAGTTAATAAAACTTCATTTATTGCCAACCTCTACAGCAACTCACTATACACAAAGATCAATTACGTGTTTAACAACTTAATTTATTACATATTTCTACAAGTGTAGAGCCCATTCAGAAATACAGAAATATGCATACCCTCTCTAAATAGCCCTACACTAAGAATTCAATCAATAGACTTATACAACAATGCCCTCCATACATCTTAAAATAAAATTAAATACATATGTACATGCACATATATATAAATGCACATACAAGTATAACAGTCTACAGATGTAAATATAGATTAAACATCACATGCTACATACAACAGATATACATACATTTATATCTATCAATAGATTAGATATATAAACCAAACCTGTCTATAAATATACAAATATCACTGTGCTAAGGTAAATATCCATCCAACTGCATAAATACAAACATAACTGCAACATAACTTTAAACAGAACGGCAAGCGGAGGGATCCCAGCTGACCCATCTTCAAAGCCTCTCCCTCGGTCTCTTCCTCCCGTGCAGAGCAGCTCTCCTGGACAGGGACGGCAGATGGCACAGCTGGGAAGCAAAGGGAGCACTGAGTCAGTATGGGGACGTTTTCCTTGGCAGCAGCTGCACTTTCATCAGGGAAGGGAAGATCTCAGAGCCTCCCCAGGAGGATTAGAAAGAAAAAGCAGCCGAGCGGGCCAGGCTGTGGTGAGCGCAGCCGCGGTGGGACTGTCCCGCAGCCCCGGCAGCCCGGCACAGCCGGCACAGCTCCCAGGCCCTGCCGGCACAGCTGCCTTGCCCAAGGACAGCCCCTGTGCCGGCCGGGGCAGCTGCGCTGAGCAGCCCCAGCACGGGCAGGGCCCGCTGCTGCCCCGCCGGGCAGTGCCCACGGCCACAGCCCACGCCACCCTCAGCCCCACCCTGCCTCCCCGGCCCTGTGGCCTCACCCGGGCTCTCTCCAGCGTGGCAGCAGCAGGTCCCCGTTCCCTGCTCTTGCTGCTGGCCTTCAGCTTCTCCCTGCTGGCTCCCGTCAGTCTCCGGCTGTCCTCGAGGTCTCCACTGCAGCTGTGGCAAAAGCGGAGGCTCTGCAACTGGTTCCAAGGCCTGGCAGAGCTGCAGTCCCGGAGCCCTCGGTGCTCCCTGCCGGCCCCCTCCATCCCCTCAGCCCCGCCATGCTCTCGGCAAAGCCCCAGCCCCCTTCAGTTTCTTCAGCCCCTCACAGTCCTCTCAGCCCCTCAGTCCCTCCTGACCCATCCCGTCCCCCTAGACCCGCCACCCCTCGGCCTGTGCCACTTCCCTGTCACCTCAGTGCCACCATCGCCCTCGGCTGCCCCACAGCCCTCAGCCCCAGCAGCACCTCAGGGTCACCGTCCCTTCAGCGTCACCGCCCCCTCAGCCCCCTCAGTCTCACCGTCCTTCAGCAGCTCCTCAGGGGACAGTGCCTGGGGCCACTGGCAGCTCCCACCGCTCCAGGGACACCCGGGGCTGGAACTGCTGCTCCGCCCGGCCCGGCCGCCAGCTCGGACCCAGCACAGGGAGAGGGGACACAGGGGGCACAGGGGAAAAGCAAGAGGTGAGGGAGGAAGCAGAGCAGGGGAAGAGGTTAAAAAGAGGCCTACACCTATACAGATATCAATCTATGTAACTAAACCCCCATATATCAATATAAATAGGCCTATCTACAAATATAACTATATATATGTAAATGTAACTATACACATGTATAAAGGCAACTATGGACATCTACAACTATAACTGCACATCTAAAAATATAAATATATACACCTAAAACTAAAAATAAATTAACTAGACAAATATCTATGTAGATAGATAAATATAACTACATAAATCTATAAAGACAACTACATATATGGATAAATATAGCTATACACATCTAGAAATATAACTAGAGACAGAGGAATTCTACCTGCCCAATGGTCACAGGCTCTCCCTCTGTCTCTTCCTGGCACACAGGGCAGCCCTCCTGGACACGTTGATCACACGGGATCTGGGAAGCAAAGGGAACACTGAGACAATACTGGCCCTTGTGCAAGTGTCCCTTGAGCACCAATTGTCCTTCTATCAGAGACATTAAAAGATGGCCTGAAAGGCAGACTCTCACTTGGCAATTTGAAGCCTGCTCTATAAAGAACAGGGATCCTTCCAAGTTGTCAAAACGGAACTGTGTAAAGTATTTAAGTATTCTAATAAAGTCTCAGAACCCACAGTGCAAATGGCACCCACGAGAGCTTGAAACACAGACAGTCCCAGTGACAGAGAGACCACAGTCCTCACTGAAATGGCTGAAGGCTGCTGGGGGCTGAGGTATGAACCAGACTGGGACACCCAGCTTGGTGGCACAACTCCCACAAGGTCAGGTTTATTCCCTGCTCTCTTGCCACAGCAGAGGACTCAGTGCCCAAGCCTCTGGCGAAGCGTGGAGGGCAGAGCTCGGGCAGGTTGTGCATGTGCCTTTGAACTAAAGGCACCAGGAAACACCAACCCTGCAGACAAGAACTCAACTCTTCTCGTCTCCCTTCCTGCCAGAGGCAGGCTCAGAGCAGCCGTCTCACACCTCTCTAAACCAACGGGGGGGGCTCTGTCCTTACCAGGCTCCTCGGGCTCTGGGGAACTGTTCTCGCAGCTCTTGGTGCCAGATGAAGTTTCCTCTGCTGCAGCCCGGTTCACAGGCTCCCCTCCTGAAGACTCAGGGGCAACATTCATATTGCCCTTGAAAGAACAACAGAAAAAAAAGAAAACTAAAGATCATTCAGTATTTTGCTGGAATCGCATCAAGGATACGGTTACTCTCCTTCTCCATGTAACAGCATTCCAAAGATTTCAGCCCAGCCTCTTCCATTCCCCTCCAATGGGTTACCTGAGCAGAGGGAGACCTTTCAGGCAGGGATCTCCTGATCTCCTGGATCATTTGCTCAACGGCAAAGCCAAGATCCACTGGTGGCAATTGCTCTTCACCAGGTGCATTCCAGGCTGAGCCAGAGGCCGTCGATGCTGCACAACCTGCACTGCCAGGTGGAGCGCTGGGGGCTGAAGTGCCCGAGGTGGCTGCAAGAATCCAAAGACATTGGTCACACTGCACAACGTGGCTCTGGGACACAGATCTCTGTTGCTGCCTTGGATCAACCATCACAGGAAGCAGGCAGGAAAACCAGGCAGAGAATCTTTTGCCTTTCTAGGTGCCCCTTCTAAATAAGCTTGAGAATTTTGGGCCGAGAATGACAGAGTCTTGTGGAAAAATACTTCAAACAGTCACTTTTCAGGACCTTTTGGGGAAAAGCAAGGCTACAACTCTTTTCCTACCTCGCGGGTCGTAGGCTGGGGGCTGCTGCTCCCTGTGGAGATGCTGGAAGCTGCAGGGCTGGATCCTGAGCACCTCCCGGTCGATGGGAGGCAGCTGCCCCCCGTAGAGCTGCTGGAAGCGGCTGCGAGGCCCCTCCCGCCCGAGCGGCAGCAGCGGCTCCCCGTAGAAACCGAAGAAGCCGCAGGGCGGGATGCGCAGCAGCTCCCGCTCGGCGGGCGGCGGCCGCTCCCCATAGAGCTCCTGGAAGCGGCTCGGCCCCTCCCGCCGGGCCGGCACCGGCCGGTCCCTGTGCAGCAGGTGGAAGCCGCAGGGCGGGCGCCGGGCGAGCAGCGGCCGCTGCCCGGGGGGCGGCTGGAAGCGGCCAGGCCGGGGGCTGCGCAGCTCCCGCCCGTCCGGCAGCGTCCGCTCCCTGTGCAGCAGCAGGAAGCCGCTGGGCGGGCGCCCGGGCGGCAGCGGCGGCCGCTCCCTGGAGAGCGGCTGGAAGCGGCTGCGCCCGTCCCGCCCGTGCGGCAGCGGCCGCGCCCCGGGGAGCTGCTGGGAGCCGCGGGGCGGGCGCCTGCGGCCCTCCCGCCCCGCCGCCGGCCGCTGCCTGTTGGCCGCGCTCCGGCGCCTGATGCGGAGCAGGAGGTCGGGGCGGTCGCGGCGAAAGCAGGGGTTGCTGTAGTGGAGCCAAGCCCCGGCATCGCCCGGCGCAGCCGAGCCAACCCGGCCCGGCACCCTGCGGAAGCCGTAGCGGTAGAGCTGGCGCACGAAGCTGCGGAACTGCGTGGCCCTGAAGGTGTGCGGGGCCGGGCCCCGGGCGTCGCCCGGGCTGAGCAGCTCCCGCTCGAAGAGGGAGCGGTGGATGAGCAGCCCCCGGGCCCGGCTGTCCCAGCGCACGGAGCGGACGCGGGGGCTGTTCGCCAGGCGCCACAGCTTGGCGGGGAAGGCGCTGGCTCTGAGCCCGGCGGGCAGCGGCAGCTCCGCCATGGCGCCGCTCGCCGGCTGTCGCCACAACGGCCCCGGCGCAACGGCCGCGGCTGCGCCGGCGGCGCGCGGCCTGAGGGGGGCGCTGCGCTCGGGCCCGCGCGCGCCCAGCCGCACTGGGCGGGGCCGTGCCTGGGCTGTTCTTGTCAGGTGCAGTTCAAAGGCTGCAGGCGCATTGAGGAAGACATTCTACCTATTTGCATCTCCAACCTTTGAAAAGCCCTTGTGTATGAAAAGCTCTGCATCAGCACCAAAAGCTGATCGCAGTGAGACCCAGACGAATTAGCCTCAAGAGCTGCTCTCTGTTCCCTGCTCAGGGCTTGTTCTCTGACTTTGTGTGTCTGCTCCTTCCAGTGCAGGAACACGGGGAAAAGAAATTAGGATGTAAAACAAAGAAGTGGGATCCACAGGCCTCCACTTTGGTAGGTATAATAGATCTGGGATGTCCTCACATTCCTGACAAACTTGATGGGCAAGGCACTGAGGTCACTTTTGTTGCCTTCCCTTCCCCTGCCTCCCCCCTTCAGATAATCAGTTTTCTAGAAAGAGCTTTTTCTTTGTGTAGCATCTGGTACCTCACAACCTCCAACATGACTTGTTTAGAACACGTGAATATTGCTCCTATCATCAAAACACTAGGAAAGAAGTATTTCAAGCCAATTTTGTAAGTATTTTTATCAAGCTTTTTATGTCCTTATCTCTACACACGAGCCCAGAAACATATTATAAAAAAAAATGTAAAATGTCTATCATATCTTAAACAAAAATATTTTGCTTCAAAGCTCCAAACACCAAATCCTTCAACAAATCAGACCTCATCTAAAAGCAAAAATATAAATGGAAAACTGTCAACCACCTAATAATTACTATTAAGCAAGTATTATTTCTGGTGGCTGTCTGAGGAGTTTCTCCCATGTCAAATGCAAAATACGGATTGCTCTGAATTAGTGCATCACCAACTGTGCCTTTTCCCAAAAGACTCAACTTACTGCTGCCCAACAAAGACATGCTATTTTCTCCTTCAGCCACTGCTCCAGCCTGATCCCCTGGGGACAAGAGATTGCTGTGGGTTTCTGTGGGAAGGGGAGTGGCACAGGCACATCAGTGCCTGCAGACTGTGGCAGAGGGGAGGATCTGCTGTGACAGCAGGTGCACCGGAGACTGGAGATGAGGTTTTTTCTTTCTTGTCTAAGACACTGAATTTAGAGAATGTTTTCATAAAGAATACTGTCACTGCTTTACTTTTTTTACCCCAATACTTACTAGACCTGAGAAATGTTAATTATTTCCATACATTCTGTTTGTCGGTGGTTTAATTAAAAGCACAGAGAAACTCGGTTATTTCAGAAATGAGCTTGAAATAAGCTGTTACTTTAGAACAAAGCCAAAATGTTCATTGTTTCTAAGTGTTAAAATTATGTCCACTGAGAGAAACTCAGTCACTTCCAAAGTGAGCTTGAAATAAGCTTTTGTTTTAAAACAAAACCAAGACTTTTTTCTTGCTAAGGGAGAACAGGAGTTTCCCAAACTCCTCTGTGGAACTAATACAAATTGTTTGAAGTATCCATTTCCTGCCAGGAGCAGAGGGATGCCAACCTCGGCAGAGTTCACACGAAGCTCATTTCAGTAGAAAGGTGATACAAGAGGGACTGGGGACGGACAGAGGGGCTTTGCAGCTCTGCTGGGGCTGCAAAGTTCAGGCTGCTGTTCACAGCTGTGAAAGGAACTCCTGCTGCTGTAGCCAAGGTGTTTGAAGATGCAGACAGTTTATTCATGAGCCAGGTCCTGGTGCCATGAAGAAGCATCTGTATCCCAAAATCTACCAGCAGCATTACCACATCATTTTCCTTAGCCAACTTGCTGCCAGAACCTGTAACCCCGGGAGCAATTTCCAGGGAAAGGGGAGCGGGTTCTACTCTCATTCCTTCTAACAGCTCTTACACCATGGCAGGAACTCTCAGCAGCCCAGGTTCCCCTTGGAAAGGCAGGATGCAGTGCTCCTTCTCACTTCTCAGGATTCCTTATCATTTACAAGGCTTTACTCATATATTCTGAATGTTTTTCCCAAGATAATGAATAGTGTAAGAGCCTGTGATGAACTCCTTTTACTTTGTATCTGGTATTTCCTGCAGGGAGGGGATGGAGGAAGGCAGGAGATTCCATGCTTCAGGGAAGGGACACCCATGAGACAAACCTCTGAGAGGTGCACCTTCCAGGCAAATTAAGTTTACTTAAACACTACATCCCAGGGAGAAATGTCACAAATCAACAAGTTCCCGTTTTGATTTTAGGAACAGGCTTCAAATGCTCCAAGCACAGGG